>NW_026612005.1:300000-464796 GCF_023638135.1 Falco biarmicus | reverse complement strand
ACATTTTGTCACCAGCCGACTCCAAATTCAGCGGTTCCCCATCTCAGCCCAGAAAGCAGGTAGAACAACTTTTGTGGTGTCTTTCAGATGCCTACCGGAGCAATGTAAAAACTACCAACAGAATTCGTTCCTGGCACCTTCGCTAGTGGAGTTGTGCATGGGGTGTATTTATTAAAATTTGGTCACCAGCCGAGTCCAAAATTCAGCTGGTCCCCTTCTCAGCCCAGAAAGCAGGAAGAAAAACTTTTTTGGTGCCTTTCAGGTGCCTACCAAGGTAGTGTAAAAACTATCAAGAGAACTCTTGTCTGGCACCTTCCGCGGTGGAGTTGTGCATGGGGTGTGTTTGGAACATTTCGTCACCAGCCAAGTCCAAAATTCAGCTGTTCCCCATCTCAGCCCAGAAAGCAGGTAGAACAACTTTTGTGGGTGTCTTTCAGATGCCTACCGGAGCAATGTAAAAACTACCAGGAGAACTCCTGTCTGGCACCTTCCCCGGTGGAGTTGTGCATGGGGTGTGTTTGGAACATTTTGTCACCAGCCGAGTCCAAAATTCAGCCGTTCCCCATCTCAGCCCAGAAAGCAGTAGAACAACTTTTCTGCTGCCTTTCAGCTGCCTACTGGAGCAATGTAAAAACTACCAAGAGAACTCGTTCTGTCACCTTCCCCGGTGGAATTGTGCATGGGTGTGTTTGGAACACTTTGTCACCAGCCAAGTCCAAAATTCAGGGGTTCCCCACCTCAGCCCAGAAAGCAGGTAGAACAACTTTTGTGGTGCCTTTCAGCTGCCTACCGGAGCAATGTAAAAAGTAGCAAGAGAACTCCTGTCTGGCACCTTCGCTAGTGGAGTTGTGCATAGGGTGTGTTTGGAACAATTGTCACCAGCCGAGTCCTTAATTCTGCTGTTCCCCATCTCAGCCCAGAAAGCAGGTAGAACAACTTTTGTCGTGCCTTTCAGCTGCCTACCGGAGCAATGTAGAAACTACCAAGAGAAGTCCTTTATGGCACCTTCCCCGGTGGAGTTGTGCAGGGGGTGTGTTTGGAACATTTTGTTCACCAGCCGAGTCCAAAATTCAGCATTTCCCGATCTCAGCCCAGAAAGCAGGTAGAGCAACTTTTGTGGTGCCTTTCAGCTGCCTACCGGAGCAATGTAAAAACTACCATGAGAACTCCTGTCTGGCACCTTCCCCGGTGGAGTTGTGCAGGGGGTGTGTTTGTAACAATTTGTCATCAGCCGAGTCCAAAATTCAGCGGTTCCCCATCTCAGCCCAGAAAGCTGGTAGAACAACTTTTATGGTGCCATTAGATGACTACCGGAGCAATGTAAAAAGTACCAAGAGAACTCCTGTCTGGCACCTTCCCCGGTGGAGTTGTGCAGGGGGTGTGTTTGGAACATTTTGTCACCGGCCGACTCCAAATTCAGCGGTTCCCCATCTCAGCCCGAAAGCAGGTAGAACAACTTTTGTGGTGTCTTTCAGATGCCTACCAAGGTAGT
This sequence comes from Falco biarmicus, assembly GCF_023638135.1. Lineage (NCBI taxonomy): Eukaryota > Metazoa > Chordata > Aves > Falconiformes > Falconidae > Falco > Falco biarmicus. The sequence goes on along the minus strand of NW_026612005.1, from coordinate 463,304 downwards.
GTAAAAACTATCAAGAGAACTCCTGTCTGGCACCTTCCCCGGTGGAGTTGTGCATGGGGTGTGTTTGGAAAATTTTGTCACCGGCCGACTCCAAAATTCAGCGGTTCCCCATCTCAGCCACGAAAGCAGGAAGAACAACTTTTGTGGTGTCTTTCAGATGCCTACCGGAGCAATGTAAAAACTACCAACAGAATTCGTTCCTGGCACCTTCGCTAGTGGAGTTGTGCATGGGGTGTATTTATTAAAATTTTGTCACCAGCCGAGTCCAAAATTCAGCGGTTCCCCATCTCAGCCCAGAGAGCAGGTAGAACAACTTTTGTGTGCCTTTCAGCTGCCTACCAAGGTAGTGTAAAAACTACTAAGAGAACTCCTGTCTGGCACCTTCCCCGGGTGGAGTTGTGCATGGGGTGTGTTTGGAACATTTTGTCACCGGCCGACTCCAAAATTCAGCGGTTCCCCATCTCAGCCCAGAAAGCAGGAAGAACAACTTTTGTGGTGTCCTTTTGATGCCTACCAAGGTAGTGTAAAAACTATCAAGAGAACTCCTGTCTGGCACCTTCCCCGGTGGAGTTGTGCATGGGGTGTGTTTGGAACATTTTGTCACCAGCCGAGTCCAAAATTCAGCGGTTCCCCATCTCAGCCCAGAAAGCAGGTAGAACAACTTTTGTGGTGTCTTTCAGATGCCTACCGGAGCAATGTAAAAACTACCACGAGAACTCCTGTCTGGCACCTTCCCCGGTGGAGTTGTGCATGGGGTGTCCTTTGGAACATTTTGTCACCGGCCGACTCCAAAATTCAGAGGTTCCCCATCTCAGCCCCAGAAAGCAGGAAGAACAACTTTTGTGGTGTCCTTTTGATGCCTACCGGAGCAATGTAAAAACTACCAACAGAACTCGTCCCTGGCACCTTCGCTAGTGGAGTTGTGCATGGGGTGTATTTATTAAAATTTTGTCACCAGCCGAGTCCAAAATTCAGCGGTTCCCCATCTCAGCCCAGAAAGCAGGTAGAACAACTTTTGTGGTGCCTTTCAGATGCCTACCAAGGTAGTGTAAAAACTACTAAGAGAACTCCTGTCTGGCACCTTCCCCGCTGGAGTTGTGCATGGGGTGTGTTTGGAACATTTTGTCACCGGCCGAGTCCAAAATTCAGCGGTTCCCCATCTCAGCCCAGAGAGCAGGTAGAACAACTTTTGTGGGTGTCTTTCAGATGCCTACCAGAGCAATGTAAAAACTACCAGGAGAACTCCTGTCTGGCACCTTCCCCGGTGGAGTTGTGCATGGGGTGTGTTTGTAACAATTTGTCACCAGCCGAGTCCAAAATTCAGCGGTTCCCCATCTCAGCCCAGAAAGCTGTAGAACAACTTTTATGGTGCCATTAAGCTGACTACCGGAGCAATGTAAAAAGTACGAAGAGAACTCCTATCTGGCACCTTCCCCGCTGGAGTTGTGCATGGGGTGTGTTTGGAACATTTTGTCACCAGCCGAGTCCAAAATTCAGCGGTTCCCCATCTCAGCCCAGAAAGCAGGTAGAACAACTTTTGTGGTGCCTTTCAGCTGCCTACCAAGGTAGTGTAAAAACTACTAAGAGAACTCCTGTCTGGCACCTTCCCCGGTGGAGTTGTGCATGGGGGTGTGTTTGGAACATTTTGTCACCAGCCGAGTCCAAAATTCAGCGGTTCCCCATCTCAGCCCAGAAGCAGGTAGAACACTTTTGTGGTGTCTTTCAGATGCCTACCGGAGCAATGTAAAAACTACCAACAGAATTTGTTCCTGGCACCTTCGCTAGTGGAGTTGTGCATGGGGTGTATTTATTAAAATTTTGTCACCAGCCGAGTCCAAAATTCAGAGGTTCCCCATCTCAGCCCAGAAAGCAGGTAGAACAACTTTTCTGCTGCCTTTCAGCTGCCTACTGGAGCAATGTAAAAACTACCAAGAGAACTCCTGTCTGGCACCTTCCCCGGTGGAATTGTGCATGGGTGTGTTTGGAACACTTTGTCACCAGCCAAGTCCAAAATTCAGGGGTTCCCCACCTCAGCCCAGAAAGCAGGTAGAACACCTTTTCTGCTGCCTTTCAGCTGCCTACTGGAGCAATGTAAAAAGTATCCAAGAGAACTCCTGTCTGGCACCTTCCCCGGTGGAGTTGTGCAGGGGGTGTGTTTGGAACAATTGTCACCATCCGAGTCCAAAATTCAGCGGTTCCCCATCTCAGCCCAGAAAGCAGGTAGAACAACTTTTGTGGTGTCTTTCAGATGCCTACCGGAGCAATGTAAAAACTACCAAGAGAAGTCCTTTATGGCACCTTCCCCGTTGGAGTTGTGCATGGGTGTGTTTGGAACATTTTGTTCACCAGCCGAGTCCAAAATTCAGCATGTCCCGATCTCAGCCCAGAAAGCAGGTAGAACAACTTTTTTCGTGCCTTTCAAATGCCTACCAAGGTAGTGTAAAAACTACTAAGAGAACTCCTGTCTGGCACCTTCCCGGTGGAGTTGTGCATGGGGTGTCTTTGGAACATTTTGTCACCAGCCGAGTCCAAAATTCAGCGGTTCCCCATCTCAGCCCAGAAAGCAGGAAGAACAACTTTTGTGGTGTCTTTCAGATGCCTACCGGAGCAATGTAAAAACTACCAGGAGAACTCCTGTCTGGCACCTTCCCCGGTGGAGTTGTGCATGGGGTGTGTTTGGAACATTTTGTCACCGGCCGACTCCAAAATTCAGCGGTTCCCCATCTCAGCCCAGAAAGCAGGTAGAACAACTTTTCTGGTGTCTTTCAGGTGCCTAAAAAGGTAATGTAAAAACTACTAAGAGACTCCTGTCTGGCACCTTCCCCGGTGGAGTTGTGCATGGGGTGTGTTTGGAACATTTTGTCACCAGCCGAGTCCAAAATTCAGCTGTTCCCCATCTCAGCCCAGAAAGCAGGTAGAACAACTTTTGTGGTGCCTTTCAGATGCCTACTAAGGTAGTGTAAAAACTATTAAGAGAACTCCTTTCTGTCACCTTCCCCGGTGGAGTTGTGCATGGGGTGTGTTTGGAACATTTTGTCACCGGCCGACTCCAAAATTCAGCGGTTCCCCATCTCAGCCAGAGAGCAGGTAGAACAACTTTTGTGGTGTCTTTTCAGATGCCTACCGGAGCAATGTAAAATCTACCAGGAGAACTCCTGTCTGGCACCTTCCCCGGTGGAGTTGTGCATGGGGTGTCTTTGGAACATTTTGTCACCGGCCGACTCCAAAATTCAGCGGTTCCCCATCTCAGCCCAGAAAGCAGGTAGAACAACTTTTGTAGTGTCTTTTTGATGCCTACCGGAGCAATGTAAAAACTACCAACAGAATTCGTTCTGGCACCTTCGCTAGTGGAGTTGTGCATGGGGTGTATTTATTAAAATTTTGTCACCAGCCGAGTCCAAAATTCAGCGGTTCCCCATCTCAGCCCAGAAAGCAGGTAGAACAACTTTTGTGGTGCCTTTCAAATGCCTACCAAGGTAGTGTAAAAACTATCAAGAGAACTCCTGTCTGGCACCTTCCCCGGTGGAGTTGTGCATGGGGTGTGTTTGGAACATTTTGTCACCAGCCGAGTCCAAAATTCAGCGGTTCCCCATCTCAGCCCAGAGAGCAGGTAGAACAACTTTTCTGGTGTCTTTCAGATGCCTACCGGAGCAATGTAAAAACTACCAGGAGAACTCCTGTCTGGCACCTTCCCCGGTGGAGTTGTGCATGGGGTGTGTTTGGAACATTTTGTCACCAGCCGAGTCCAAAATTCAGCGGTTCCCCATCTCAGCCCAGAAAGCAGGTTAGAACAACTTTTGTGGTGCCTTTCAGCTGCCTACCAAGGTAGTGTAAAAACTATCAAGAGAACTCTTGTCTGGCACCTTCCCCGGTGGAGTTGTGCATGGGGTGTGTTTGGAACATTTCGTCACCAGCCAAGTCCAAAATTCAGCGGTTCCCCATCTCAGCCCAGAAAGCAGGTAGAACAACTTTTGTGGTGTCTTTTTGATGCCTTACCGGAGCAATGTAAAAACTACCAACAGAATTCGTTCCTGGCACCTTCGCTAGTGGAGTTGTGCATGGGGTGTATTTATTAAAATTTGGTCACCAGCCGAGTCCAAAATTCAGCTGGTCCCCCTTCTCAGCCCAGAAAGCAGGAAGAACAACTTTTGTGGTGCCTTTCAGCTGCCTACCAAGGTAGTGTAAAAACTATCAAGAGAACTCTTGTCTGGCACCTTCCGCGGTGGAGTTGTGCATGGGGTGTGTTTGGAACATTTCGTCACCAGCCAAGTCCAAAATTCAGCTGTTCCCCATCTCAGCCCAGAAAGCAGGTAGAACAACTTTTGTGGTGTATTTCAGATGCCTACCGGAGCAATGTAAAAACTACCAGGAGAACTCCTGTCTGGCACCTTCCCCGTGGAATTGTGCATGGGGTTGTGTTTGAACATTTTGTCACCAGCCGACTCCAAAAATTCAGCGGTTCCCCATCTCAGCCCAGAAAGCAGGTAGAACAACTTTTGTGGTGTCTTTCAGCTGCCTACTGGAGCAATGTAAAAACTACCAAGAGAACTCGTTTCTGTCACCTTTCCCGGTGGAATTGTGCATGGGTGTGTTTGGAACACTTTGTCACCAGCCAAGTCCAAAATTCAGGGGTTCCCCATCTCAGCCCAGAAAGCAGGTAGAACACCTTTTCTGCTGACTTTCAGCTGCCTACCGGAGCAATGTAAAAAGTACCAAGAGTACTCCTGTCTGGCACCTTCCCCGGTGGAGTTGTGCATAGGGTGTGTTTGGAACAATTGTCACCACCCGAGTCCTTAATCAGCTGTTCCCCATCTCAGCCCAGAAAGCAGGTAGAACAACTTTTGTGGTGTCTTTCAGATGCCTACTGGAGCAATGTAAAACTACCAAGAGAAGTCCTTTATGGCACCTTCCCCGTTGGAGTTGTGCATGGGGTGTGTTTGGAACATTTTGTCACCAGCCAAGTCCAAAATTCAGCGGTTCCCCATCTCAGCCCAGAAAGCAGGTAGAACAACTTTTGTGGTGTCTTTCAGCTGCCTACTGGAGCAATGTAAAAACTACCAAGAGAACTCGTTTCTGTCACCTTTCCCGGTGGAATTGTGCAGGGTGTGTTTGGAACACTTTGTCACCAGCCAAGTCCAAAATTCAGGGGTTCCCCATCTCAGCCCAGAAAGCAGGTAGAACACCTTTTCTGCTGACTTTCAGCTGCCTACCGGAAGCAATGTAAAAAGTACCAAGAGTACTCCCTGTCTGGCACCTTCCCCGGTGGAGTTGTGCATAGGGTGTGTTTGGAACAATTGTCACCACCCGAGTCCTTAATTCAGCTGTTCCCCATCTCAGCCCAGAAAGCAGGTAGAACAACTTTTGTGGTGTCTTTCAGATGCCTACTGGAGCAATGTAAAACTACCAAGAGAAGTCCTTTATGGCACCTTCCCCGTTGGAGTTGTGCATGGGGTGTGTTTGGAACATTTTTGTCACCAGCCAAGTCCAAAATTCAGCGGTTCCCCATCTCAGCCCAGAAAGCAGGTAGAACAACTTTTGTCATGCCTTTCAAATGGCCTACCAAGGTAGTGTAAATACTACCAGGAGAACTCCTGTCTGGCACCTTCCCCGGTGGAGTTGTCCATGGGGTGTGTTTGGAACATTTTGTCACCAGCCGAGTCCAAAATTCAGCTGCTCCCCATCTCAGCCCAGAAAGCAGGTAGAACAACTTTTGTGGTGCCTTTCAGCTGCCTACCAAGGTAGTGTAAAAACTACTAAGAGAACTCCTGTCTGGCACCTTCCCCGGTGGAGTTGTGCATGGGGTGTGTTTGGAACATTTTGTCACCGGCCGACTCCAAAATTCAGCGGTTCCCCATCTCAGCCCAGAAAGCAGGAAGAACAACTTTTGTGGTGTCTTTCAGATGCCTACCGGAGCAATGTAAAAACTACCAACAGAACTCGTCCCTGGCACCTTCGCTAGTGGAGTTGTGCAGGGGGTGTATTTATTAAAATTTTGTCACCGGCCGACTCCAAAATTCAGCGGTTCCCCATCTCAGCCCAGAAAGCAGGTAGAACAACTTTTGTGGTGTCTTTCAGATGCCTACCGGAGCAATGTAAAAACTACCAGGAGAACTCCTGTCTGGCACCTTCCCCGCTGGAGTTGTGCATGGGGTGTGTTTGGAACATTTCGTCACCAGCCAAGTCCAAAATTCAGCGGTTCCCCATCTCAGCCCAGAAAGCAGGTAGAACAACTTTTGTGGTGCCTTTCAGCTGCCTACCAAGGTAGTGTAAAAACTACTAAGAGAACTCCTGTCTGGCACCTTCCCGGTGGAGTTGTGCATAGGGTGTATTTGGAACAATTGTCACCACCCGAGTCCTTAATTCTGCTGTTCCTCATCTCAGCCCAGAGAGCAGGTAGAACAACTTTTGTGGTGTCTTTCAGATGCCTACCGGAGCAATGTAAAAACTACCAGGAGAACTCCTGCCTGGCACCTTCGCTAGTGGAGTTGTGCATGGGGTGTGTTTGGAACATTTTGTCACCGGCCGAGTCCAAAATTCAGCGGTTCCCCATCTCAGCCCAGAAAGCAGGTAGAACAACTTTTGTGGTGTCTTTCAGATGCCTACCGGAGCAATGTAAAAACTACCAACAGAATTCGTTCCTGGCACCTTCGCTAGTGGAGTTGTGCATGGGGTGTATTTATTAAAATTTGGTCACCAGCCGAGTCCAAAATTCAGCTGTTCCCCATCTCAGCCCAGAAAGCAGGTAGAACAACTTTTGTGGTGCCTTTCAGCTGCCTACCAAGGTAGTGTAAAAACTATCAAGAGAACTCCTGTCTGGCACCTTCCCCGGTGGAGTTGTGCATGGGGTGTGTTTGGAACATTTTGTCACCGGCCGACTCCAAAATTCAGCGGTTCCCCATCTCAGCCCAGAAAGCAGGAAGAACAACTTTTGTGGTGTCCTTTTGATGCCTACCGGAGCAATGTAAAAACTACCAACAGAACTCGTCCCTGGCACCTTCGCTAGTGGAGTTGTGCAGGGGGTGTATTTATTAAAATTTTGTCACCGTCCGACTCCAAAATTCAGCGGTTCCCCATCTCAGCCCAGAAAGCAGGTAGAACAACTTTTGTGGTGTCTTTCAGATGCCTACCGGAGCAATGTAAAAACTACCAGGAGAACTCCTGCCTGGCACCTTCGCTAGTGGAGTTGTGCATGGGGTGTGTTTGGAACATTTTGTCACCGGCCGAGTCCAAAATTCAGCGGTTCCCCATCTCAGCCCAGAAAGCAGGTAGAACAACTTTTGTGGTGTCTTTCAGATGCCTACCGGAGCAATGTAAAAACTACCAACAGAATTCGTTCCTGGCACCTTCGCTAGTGGAGTTGTGCATGGGGTGTATTTATTAAAATTTTGTCACCAGCCGAGTCCAAAATTCAGCGGTTCCCCATCTCAGCCCAGAAAGCAAGTAGAACAACTTTTGTGGTGCCTTTCAAATGCCTACCAAGGTAGTGTAAAAACTATCAAGAGAACTCCTGTCTGGCACCTTCCCCGGTGGAGTTGTGCATGGGGTGTGTTTGGAACATTTTGTCACCGGCCGACTCCAAAATTCAGCGGTTCCCCATCTCAGCCCAGAAAGCAGGAAGAACAACTTTTGTGGTGTCCTTTTGATGCCTACCGGAGCAATGTAAAAACTACCAACAGAACTCGTCCCTGGCACCTTCGCTAGTGGAGTTGTGCAGGGGGTGTATTTATTAAAATTTTGTCACCGTCCGACTCCAAAATTCAGCGGTTCCCCATCTCAGCCCAGAAAGCAGGTAGAACAACTTTTGTGGTCTCTTTCAGATGCCTACCGGAGCAATGTAAAATCTACCAGGAGAACTCCTGTCTGGCACCTTCCCCGGTGGAGTTGTGCATGGGGTGTGTTTGGAACATTTCGTCACCAGCCAAGTCCAAAATTCAGCGGTTCCCCATCTCAGCCCAGAAAGCAGGTAGAACAACTTTTGTGGTGCCTTTCAAATGCCTACCAAGGTAGTGTAAAAAACTACCAAGAGAACTCCTGTCTGGCACCTTCCCCGGTGGAGTTGTGCATGGGGTGTGTTTGGAACATTTTGTCACCAGCCGAGTCCAAAATTCAGCTGTTCCCCATCTCAGCCCAGAAAGCAGGAAGAACAACTTTTGTGGTGTCCTTTTGATGCCTACCGGAGCAATGTAAAAACTACCAACAGAACTCGTCCCTGGCACCTTCGCTAGTGGAGTTGTGCAGGGGGTGTATTTATTAAAATTTTGTCACCGTCCGACTCCAAAATTCAGCGGTTCCCCATCTCAGCCCAGAAAGCAGGTAGAACAACTTTTGTGGTGCCTTTCAGGTGCCTACCGGAGCAATGTAAAAACTACCAGGAGAACTCGTGCCTGGCACCTTCCCCGGTGGAGTTGTGCATGGGGTGTGTTTGGAACATTTTGTCACCAGCCGAGTCCTTAATTCTGCTGTTCCCCATCTCAGCCCAGAAAGCAGGTAGAACAACTTTTGTGGTGCCTTTCAAATGCCTACCAAGGTAGTGTAAAAACTACCAAGAGAACTCCTGTCTGGCACCTTCCCCGGTGGAGTTGTGCATGGGGTGTGTTTGGAACATTTTGTCACCAGCCGAGTCCAAAATTCAGCTGTTCCCCATCTCAGCCCAGAAAGCAGGTAGAACAACTTTTGTGGTGCCTTTCAGCTGCCTACCAAGGTAGTGTAAAAACTACTAAGAGAACTCCTGTCTGGCACCTTCCCCGGTGGAGTTGTGCATGGGGTGTGTTTGGAACATTTTGTCACCGGCCGACTCCAAAATTCAGCGGTTCCCCATCTCAGCCCAGAGAGCAGGTAGAACAACTTTTGTGGTGTCTTTCAGATGCCTACCGGAGCAATGTAAAAACTACCAGGAGAACTCCTGCCTGGCACCTTCGCTAGTGGAGTTGTGCATGGGGTGTGTTTGGAACATTTTGTCACCGGCCGAGTCCAAAATTCAGCGGTTCCCCATCTCAGCCCAGAAAGCAGGTAGAACAACTTTTGTGGTGTCTTTCAGATGCCTACCGGAGCAATGTAAAAACTACCAACAGAATTCGTTCCTGGCACCTTCGCTAGTGGAGTTGTGCATGGGGTGTATTTATTAAAATTTTGTCACCAGCCGAGTCCAAAATTCAGCGGTTCCCCATCTCAGCCCAGAAAGCAAGTAGAACAACTTTTGTGGTGCCTTTCAAATGCCTACCAAGGTAGTGTAAAAACTATCAAGAGAACTCCTGTCTGGCACCTTCCCCGGTGGAGTTGTGCATGGGGTGTGTTTGGAACATTTTGTCACCGGCCGACTCCAAAATTCAGCGGTTCCCCATCTCAGCCCAGAAAGCAGGAAGAACAACTTTTGTGGTGTCCTTTTGATGCCTACCGGAGCAATGTAAAAACTACCAACAGAACTCGTCCCTGGCACCTTCGCTAGTGGAGTTGTGCAGGGGGTGTATTTATTAAAATTTTGTCACCGTCCGACTCCAAAATTCAGCGGTTCCCCATCTCAGCCCAGAAAGCAGGTAGAACAACTTTTGTGGTGTCTTTCAGATGCCTACCGGAGCAATGTAAAATCTACCAGGAGAACTCCTGTCTGGCACCTTCCCCGGTGGAGTTGTGCATGGGGTGTGTTTGGAACATTTCGTCACCAGCCAAGTCCAAAATTCAGCGGTTCCCCATCTCAGCCCAGAAAGCAGGTAGAACAACTTTTGTGGTGCCTTTCAAATGCCTACCAAGGTAGTGTAAAAACTACCAAGAGAACTCCTGTCTGGCACCTTCCCCGGTGGAGTTGTGCATGGGGTGTGTTTGGAACATTTTGTCACCAGCCGAGTCCAAAATTCAGCTGTTCCCCATCTCAGCCCAGAAAGCAGGTAGAACAACTTTTGTGGTGCCTTTCAGCTGCCTACCAAGGTAGTGTAAAAACTACTAAGAGAACTCCTGTCTGGCACCTTCCCCGGTGGAGTTGTGCATGGGGTGTGTTTGGAACATTTTGTCACCGGCCGACTCCAAAATTCAGCGGTTCCCCATCTCAGCCCAGAGAGCAGGTAGAACAACTTTTGTGGTGTCTTTCAGATGCCTACCGGAGCAATGTAAAAACTACCAGGAGAACTCCTGCCTGGCACCTTCGCTAGTGGAGTTGTGCATGGGGTGTGTTTGGAACATTTTGTCACCGGCCGAGTCCAAAATTCAGCGGTTCCCCATCTCAGCCCAGAAAGCAGGTAGAACAACTTTTGTGGTGTCTTTCAGATGCCTACCGGAGCAATGTAAAAACTACCAACAGAATTCGTTCCTGGCACCTTCGCTAGTGGAGTTGTGCATGGGGTGTATTTATTAAAATTTTGTCACCAGCCGAGTCCAAAATTCAGCGGTTCCCCATCTCAGCCCAGAAAGCAAGTAGAACAACTTTTGTGGTGCCTTTCAAATGCCTACCAAGGTAGTGTAAAAACTATCAAGAGAACTCCTGTCTGGCACCTTCCCCGGTGGAGTTGTGCATGGGGTGTGTTTGGAACATTTTGTCACCGGCCGACTCCAAAATTCAGCGGTTCCCCATCTCAGCCCAGAAAGCAGGAAGAACAACTTTTGTGGTGTCCTTTTGATGCCTACCGGAGCAATGTAAAAACTACCAACAGAACTCGTCCCTGGCACCTTCGCTAGTGGAGTTGTGCAGGGGGTGTATTTATTAAAATTTTGTCACCGTCCGACTCCAAAATTCAGCGGTTCCCCATCTCAGCCCAGAAAGCAGGTAGAACAACTTTTGTGGTGTCTTTCAGATGCCTACCGGAGCAATGTAAAATCTACCAGGAGAACTCCTGTCTGGCACCTTCCCCGGTGGAGTTGTGCATGGGGTGTGTTTGGAACATTTCGTCACCAGCCAAGTCCAAAATTCAGCGGTTCCCCATCTCAGCCCAGAAAGCAGGTAGAACAACTTTTGTGGTGCCTTTCAAATGCCTACCAAGGTAGTGTAAAAACTACCAAGAGAACTCCTGTCTGGCACCTTCCCCGGTGGAGTTGTGCATGGGGTGTGTTTGGAACATTTTGTCACCAGCCGAGTCCAAAATTCAGCTGTTCCCCATCTCAGCCCAGAAAGCAGGAAGAACAACTTTTGTGGTGTCCTTTTGATGCCTACCGGAGCAATGTAAAAACTACCAACAGAACTCGTCCCTGGCACCTTCGCTAGTGGAGTTGTGCAGGGGGTGTATTTATTAAAATTTTGTCACCAGCCGAGTCCAAAATTCAGCTGTTCCCCATCTCAGCCCAGAAAGCAGGTAGAACAACTTTTGTGGTGCCTTTCAGCTGCCTACCAAGGTAGTGTAAAAACTACTAAGAGAACTCCTGTCTGGCACCTTCCCCGGTGGAGTTGTGCATGGGGTGTGTTTGGAACATTTTGTCACCAGCCGACTCCAAAATTCAGCGGTTCCCCATCTCAGCCCAGAAAGCAGGAAGAACAACTTTTGTGGTGTCCTTTTGATGCCTACCAGAGCAATGTAAAAACTACCAACAGAACTCGTCCCTGGCACCTTCCCCGGTGGAGTTGTGCAGGGGGTTTATTTATTAAAATTTTGTCACCGTCCGACTCCAAAATTCAGCGGTTCCCCATCTCAGCCCAGAAAGCAGGTAGAACAACTTTTGTGGTGTCTTTCAGATGCCTACCGGAGCAATGTAAAAACTACCAGGAGAACTCCTGTCTGGCACCTTCCCCGGTGGAGTTGTGCATGAGGTGTGTTTGGAACATTTCGTCACCAGCCAAGTCAAAAATTCAGCGGTTCCCCATCTCAGCCCAGAAAGCAGGTAGAACAACTTTTGTGGTGCCTTTCAGGTGCCTACCAAGGTAGTGTAAAAACTACTAAGAGAACTCCTGTCTGGCACCTTCCCCGGTGGAGTTGTGCAGGGGGTGTGTTTGGAACATTTTGTCACCGGCCGACTCCAAAATTCAGCGGTTCCCCATCTCAGCCCAGAAAGCAGGAAGAACAACTTTTGTGGTGTCCTTTTGATGCCTACCGGAGCAATGTAAAAACTACCAACAGAACTCGTCCCTGGCACCTTCGCTAGTGGAGTTGTGCAGGGGGTGTATTTATTAAAATTTTGTCACCAGCCGAGTCCAAAATTCAGCTGTTCCCCATCTCAGCCCAGAAAGCAGGTAGAACAACTTTTGTGGTGCCTTTCAGCTGCCTACCAAGGTAGTGTAAAAACTACTAAGAGAACTCCTGTCTGGCACCTTCCCCGGTGGAGTTGTGCATGGGGTGTGTTTGGAACATTTTGTCACCGGCCGACTCCAAAATTCAGCGGTTCCCCATCTCAGCCCAGAGAGCAGGTAGAACAACTTTTGTGGTGTCTTTCAGATGCCTACCGGAGCAATGTAAAAACTACCAGGAGAACTCCTGCCTGGCACCTTCCCCGGTGGAGTTGTGCATGGGGTGTGTTTGGAACATTTTGTCACCAGCCGAGTCCAAAATTCAGCCGTTCCCCATCTCAGCCCAGAAAGCAGGTAGAACAACTTTTGTGGTGTCTTTCAGGTGCCTACCAAGGTAGTGTAAAAACTACTAAGAGAACTCCTGTCTGGCACCTTCCCCGGTGGAGTTGTGCAGGGGGTGTGTTTGGAACATTTTGTCACCAGCCGAGTCCAAAATTCAGCGGTTCCCCATCTCAGCCCAGAAAGCAGGTAGAACAACTTTTGTGGTGCCTTTCAAATGCCTACCAAGGTAGTGTAAAAACTACTAAGAGAACTCCTGTCTGGCACCTTCCCCGGTGGAGTTGTGCATGGGGTGTGTTTGGAACATTTTGTCACCAGCCGAGTCCAAAATTCAGCTATTCCCCATCTCAGCCCAGAAAGCAGGTAGAACAACTTTTGTGGTGCCTTTCAGCTGCCTACCAAGGTAGTGTAAAAACTATCAAGAGAACTCCTGTCTGGCACCTTCCCCGGTGGAGTTGTGCAGGGGGTGTGTTTGGAACATTTTGTCACCGGCCGACTCCAAAATTCAGCGGTTCCCCATCTCAGCCCAGAAAGCAGGAAGAACAACTTTTGTGGTGTCCTTTTGATGCCTACCGGAGCAATGTAAAAACTACCAACAGAACTCGTCCCTGGCACCTTCACTAGTGGAGTTGTGCAGGGGGTGTATTTATTAAAATTTTGTCACCAGCCGAGTCCAAAATTCAGCTGTTCCCCATCTCAGCCCAGAAAGCAGGTAGAACAACTTTTGTGGTGCCTTTCAGCTGCCTACCAAGGTAGTGTAAAAACTACTAAGAGAACTCCTGTCTGGCACCTTCCCCGGTGGAGTTGTGCATGGGGTGTGTTTGGAACATTTTGTCACCGGCCGACTCCAAAATTCAGCGGTTCCCCATCTCAGCCCAGAGAGCAGGTAGAACAACTTTTGTGGTGTCTTTCAGATGCCTACCGGAGCAATGTAAAAACTACCAGGAGAACTCCTCTCTGGCACCTTCCCCGGTGGAGTTGTGCATGGGGTGTGTTTGGAACATTTTGTCACCAGCCGAGTCCAAAATTCAGCCGTTCCCCATCTCAGCCCAGAAAGCAGGTAGAACAACTTTTGTGGTGTCTTTCAGGTGCCTACCAAGGTAGTGTAAAAACTACTAAGAGAACTCCTGTCTGGCACCTTCCCCGGTGGAGTTGTGCAGGGGGTGTGTTTGGAACATTTTGTCACCGGCCGACTCCAAAATTCAGCTGTTCCCCATCTCAGCCCAGAAAGCAGGTAGAACAACTTTTGTGGTGTCTTTCAGATGCCTACCGGAGCAATGTAAAAACTACCAGGAGAACTCCTGTCTGGCACCTTCCCCGGTGGAATTGTGCATGGGGTGTGTTTGGAACATTTTGTCACCGGCCGAGTCCAAAATTCAGAGGTTCCCCATCTCAGCCCAGAAAGCAGGTAGAACAACTTTTGTGGTGCCTTTCAGCTGCCTACCAAGGTAGTGTAAAAACTACTAAGAGAACTCCTGTCTGGCACCTTCCCCGGTGGAGTTGTGCATGGGGTGTGTTTGGAACATTTTGTCACCGGCCGACTCCAAAATTCAGCGGTTCCCCATCTCAGCCCAGAAAGCAGGTAGAACAACTTTTGTGGTGCCTTTCAGGTGCCTACCAAGGTAGTGTAAAAACTACTAAGAGAACTCCTGTCTGGCACCTTCCCCGGTGGAGTTGTGCATGGGGTGTGTTTGGAACATTTTGTCACCGGCCGACTCCAAAATTCAGCGGTTCCCCATCTCAGCCCAGAAAGCAGGAAGAACAACTTTTGTGGTGTCCTTTTGATGCCTACCGGAGCAATGTAAAAACTACCAACAGAACTCGTCCCTGGCACCTTCGCTAGTGGAGTTGTGCAGGGGGTGTATTTATTAAAATTTTGTCACCAGCCGAGTCCAAAATTCAGCTGTTCCCCATCTCAGCCCAGAAAGCAGGTAGAACAACTTTTGTGGTGCCTTTCAGGTGCCTACCGGAGCAATGTAAAAACTACCAGGAGAACTCGTGCCTGGCACCTTCCCCGGTGGAGTTGTGCATGGGGTGTGTTTGGAACATTTTGTCACCAGCCGAGTCCTTAATTCTGCTGTTCCCCATCTCAGCCCAGAAAGCAGGTAGAACAACTTTTGTGGTGCCTTTCAAATGCCTACCAAGGTAGTGTAAAAACTACCAGGAGAACTCCTGTCTGGCACCTTCCCCGGTGGAGTTGTGCATGGGGTGTGTTTGGAACATTTTGTCACCAGCCGAGTCCAAAATTCAGCTGTTCCCCATCTCAGCCCAGAAAGCAGGTAGAACAACTTTTGTGGTGCCTTTCAGCTGCCTACCAAGGTAGTGTAAAAACTACTAAGAGAACTCCTGTCTGGCACCTTCCCCGGTGGAGTTGTGCATGGGGTGTGTTTGGAACATTTTGTCACCGGCCGACTCCAAAATTCAGCGGTTCCCCATCTCAGCCCAGAGAGCAGGTAGAACAACTTTTGTGGTGTCTTTCAGATGCCTACCGGAGCAATGTAAAAACTACCAGGAGAACTCCTGCCTGGCACCTTCGCTAGTGGAGTTGTGCATGGGGTGTGTTTGGAACATTTTGTCACCGGCCGAGTCCAAAATTCAGCGGTTCCCCATCTCAGCCCAGAAAGCAGGTAGAACAACTTTTGTGGTGTCTTTCAGATGCCTACCGGAGCAATGTAAAAACTACCAACAGAATTCGTTCCTGGCACCTTCCCTAGTGGAGTTGTGCATGGGGTGTATTTATTAAAATTTTATCACCAGCCGAGTCCAAAATTCAGCTGTTCCCCATCTCAGCCCAGAAAGCAAGTAGAACAACTTTTGTGGTGCCTTTCAAATGCCTACCAAGGTAGTGTAAAAACTATCAAGAGAACTCCTGTCTGGCACCTTCCCCGGTGGAGTTGTGCATGGGGTGTGTTTGGAACATTTCGTCACCAGCCAAGTCCAAAATTCAGCGGTTCCCCATCTCAGCCCAGAAAGCAGGTAGAACAACTTTTGTGGTGCCTTTCAGATGCCTACCGGAGCAATGTAAAAACTACCAGGAGAACTCGTGCCTGGCACCTTCCCCGGTGGAGTTGTGCATGGGGTGTGTTTGGAACATTTTGTCACCAGCCGAGTCCTTAATTCTGCTGTTCCCCATCTCAGCCCAGAAAGCAGGTAGAACAACTTTTGTGGTGCCTTTCAAATGCCTACCAAGGTAGTGTAAAAACTACCAAGAGAACTCCTGTCTGGCACCTTCCCCGGTGGAGTTGTGCAGGGGGTGTGTTTGGAACATTTTGTCACCAGCCGAGTCCAAAATTCAGCTGTTCCCCATCTCAGCCCAGAAAGCAGGAAGAACAACTTTTGTGGTGTCCTTTTGATGCCTACCGGAGCAATGTAAAAACTACCAGGAGAACTCGTCCCTGGCACCTTCGCTAGTGGAGTTGTGCAGGGGGTGTATTTATTAAAATTTTGTCACCAGCCGAGTCCAAAATTCAGCTGTTCCCCATCTCAGCCCAGAAAGCAGGTAGAACAACTTTTGTGGTGCCTTTCAGATGCCTACCAAGGTAGTGTAAAAACTACTAAGAGAACTCCTGTCTGGCACCTTCCCCGGTGGAGTTGTGCATGGGGTGTGTTTGGAACATTTTGTCACCGGCCGACTCCAAAATTCAGCGGTTCCCCATCTCAGCCCAGAGAGCAGGTAGAACAACTTTTGTGGTGTCTTTCAGATGCCTACCGGAGCAATGTAAAAACTACCAGGAGAACTCCTGCCTGGCACCTTCCCCGGTGGAGTTGTGCAGGGGGTGTGTTTGGAACATTTTGTCACCAGCCGAGTCCAAAATTCAGCTGTTCCCCATCTCAGCCCAGAAAGCAGGAAGAACAACTTTTGTGGTGTCCTTTTGATGCCTACCGGAGCAATGTAAAAACTACCAGGAGAACTCGTCCCTGGCACCTTCGCTAGTGGAGTTGTGCAGGGGGTGTATTTATTAAAATTTTGTCACCAGCCGAGTCCAAAATTCAGCCGTTCCCCATCTCAGCCCAGAAAGCAGGTAGAACAACTTTTGTGGTGTCTTTCAGGTGCCTACCAAGGTAGTGTAAAAACTACTAAGAGAACTCCTGTCTGGCACCTTCCCCGGTGGAGTTGTGCAGGGGGTGTGTTTGGAACATTTTGTCACCAGCCGAGTCCAAAATTCAGCGGTTCCCCATCTCAGCCCAGAAAGCAGGTAGAACAACTTTTGTGGTGCCTTTCAAATGCCTACCAAGGTAGTGTAAAAACTACTAAGAGAACTCCTGTCTGGCACCTTCCCCGGTGGAGTTGTGCATGGGGTGTGTTTGGAACATTTTGTCACCAGCCGAGTCCAAAATTCAGCTGTTCCCCATCTCAGCCCAGAAAGCAGGTAGAACAACTTTTGTGGTGCCTTTCAGCTGCCTACCAAGGTAGTGTAAAAACTATCAAGAGAACTCCTGTCTGGCACCTTCCCCGGTGGAGTTGTGCAGGGGGTGTGTTTGGAACATTTTGTCACCGGCCGACTCCAAAATTCAGCGGTTCCCCATCTCAGCCCAGAAAGCAGGAAGAACAACTTTTGTGGTGTCCTTTTGATGCCTACCGGAGCAATGTAAAAACTACCAACAGAACTCGTCCCTGGCACCTTCACTAGTGGAGTTGTGCAGGGGGTGTATTTATTAAAATTTTGTCACCAGCCGAGTCCAAAATTCAGCTGTTCCCCATCTCAGCCCAGAAAGCAGGTAGAACAACTTTTGTGGTGCCTTTCAGCTGCCTACCAAGGTAGTGTAAAAACTACTAAGAGAACTCCTGTCTGGCACCTTCCCCGGTGGAGTTGTGCATGGGGTGTGTTTGGAACATTTTGTCACCGGCCGACTCCAAAATTCAGCGGTTCCCCATCTCAGCCCAGAGAGCAGGTAGAACAACTTTTGTGGTGTCTTTCAGATGCCTACCGGAGCAATGTAAAAACTACCAGGAGAACTCCTCTCTGGCACCTTCCCCGGTGGAGTTGTGCATGGGGTGTGTTTGGAACATTTTGTCACCAGCCGAGTCCAAAATTCAGCCGTTCCCCATCTCAGCCCAGAAAGCAGGTAGAACAACTTTTGTGGTGTCTTTCAGGTGCCTACCAAGGTAGTGTAAAAACTACTAAGAGAACTCCTGTCTGGCACCTTCCCCGGTGGAGTTGTGCAGGGGGTGTGTTTGGAACATTTTGTCACCGGCCGAGTCCAAAATTCAGCTGTTCCCCATCTCAGCCCAGAAAGCAGGTAGAACAACTTTTGTGGTGTCTTTCAGATGCCTACCGGAGCAATGTAAAAACTACCAGGAGAACTCCTGTCTGGCACCTTCCCCGGTGGAATTGTGCATGGGGTGTGTTTGGAACATTTTGTCACCGGCCGAGTCCAAAATTCAGAGGTTCCCCATCTCAGCCCAGAAAGCAGGTAGAACAACTTTTGTGGTGCCTTTCAGCTGCCTACCAAGGTAGTGTAAAAACTACTAAGAGAACTCCTGTCTGGCACCTTCCCCGGTGGAGTTGTGCATGGGGTGTGTTTGGAACATTTTGTCACCGGCCGACTCCAAAATTCAGCGGTTCCCCATCTCAGCCCAGAAAGCAGGTAGAACAACTTTTGTGGTGCCTTTCAGGTGCCTACCAAGGTAGTGTAAAAACTACTAAGAGAACTCCTGTCTGGCACCTTCCCCGGTGGAGTTGTGCATGGGGTGTGTTTGGAACATTTTGTCACCGGCCGACTCCAAAATTCAGCGGTTCCCCATCTCAGCCCAGAAAGCAGGAAGAACAACTTTTGTGGTGTCCTTTTGATGCCTACCGGAGCAATGTAAAAACTACCAACAGAACTCGTCCCTGGCACCTTCGCTAGTGGAGTTGTGCAGGGGGTGTATTTATTAAAATTTTGTCACCAGCCGAGTCCAAAATTCAGCTGTTCCCCATCTCAGCCCAGAAAGCAGGTAGAACAACTTTTGTGGTGCCTTTCAGGTGCCTACCGGAGCAATGTAAAAACTACCAGGAGAACTCGTGCCTGGCACCTTCCCCGGTGGAGTTGTGCATGGGGTGTGTTTGGAACATTTTGTCACCAGCCGAGTCCTTAATTCTGCTGTTCCCCATCTCAGCCCAGAAAGCAGGTAGAACAACTTTTGTGGTGCCTTTCAAATGCCTACCAAGGTAGTGTAAAAACTACCAGGAGAACTCCTGTCTGGCACCTTCCCCGGTGGAGTTGTGCATGGGGTGTGTTTGGAACATTTTGTCACCAGCCGAGTCCAAAATTCAGCTGTTCCCCATCTCAGCCCAGAAAGCAGGTAGAACAACTTTTGTGGTGCCTTTCAGCTGCCTACCAAGGTAGTGTAAAAACTACTAAGAGAACTCCTGTCTGGCACCTTCCCCGGTGGAGTTGTGCATGGGGTGTGTTTGGAACATTTTGTCACCGGCCGACTCCAAAATTCAGCGGTTCCCCATCTCAGCCCAGAGAGCAGGTAGAACAACTTTTGTGGTGTCTTTCAGATGCCTACCGGAGCAATGTAAAAACTACCAGGAGAACTCCTGCCTGGCACCTTCGCTAGTGGAGTTGTGCATGGGGTGTGTTTGGAACATTTTGTCACCGGCCGAGTCCAAAATTCAGCGGTTCCCCATCTCAGCCCAGAAAGCAGGTAGAACAACTTTTGTGGTGTCTTTCAGATGCCTACCGGAGCAATGTAAAAACTACCAACAGAATTCGTTCCTGGCACCTTCCCTAGTGGAGTTGTGCATGGGGTGTATTTATTAAAATTTTGTCACCAGCCGAGTCCAAAATTCAGCTGTTCCCCATCTCAGCCCAGAAAGCAAGTAGAACAACTTTTGTGGTGCCTTTCAAATGCCTACCAAGGTAGTGTAAAAACTATCAAGAGAACTCCTGTCTGGCACCTTCCCCGGTGGAGTTGTGCATGGGGTGTGTTTGGAACATTTCGTCACCAGCCAAGTCCAAAATTCAGCGGTTCCCCATCTCAGCCCAGAAAGCAGGTAGAACAACTTTTGTGGTGCCTTTCAGATGCCTACCGGAGCAATGTAAAAACTACCAGGAGAACTCGTGCCTGGCACCTTCCCCGGTGGAGTTGTGCATGGGGTGTGTTTGGAACATTTTGTCACCAGCCGAGTCCTTAATTCTGCTGTTCCCCATCTCAGCCCAGAAAGCAGGTAGAACAACTTTTGTGGTGCCTTTCAAATGCCTACCAAGGTAGTGTAAAAACTACCAAGAGAACTCCTGTCTGGCACCTTCCCCGGTGGAGTTGTGCAGGGGGTGTGTTTGGAACATTTTGTCACCAGCCGAGTCCAAAATTCAGCTGTTCCCCATCTCAGCCCAGAAAGCAGGAAGAACAACTTTTGTGGTGTCCTTTTGATGCCTACCGGAGCAATGTAAAAACTACCAGGAGAACTCGTCCCTGGCACCTTCGCTAGTGGAGTTGTGCAGGGGGTGTATTTATTAAAATTTTGTCACCAGCCGAGTCCAAAATTCAGCTGTTCCCCATCTCAGCCCAGAAAGCAGGTAGAACAACTTTTGTGGTGCCTTTCAGATGCCTACCAAGGTAGTGTAAAAACTACTAAGAGAACTCCTGTCTGGCACCTTCCCCGGTGGAGTTGTGCATGGGGTGTGTTTGGAACATTTTGTCACCGGCCGACTCCAAAATTCAGCGGTTCCCCATCTCAGCCCAGAGAGCAGGTAGAACAACTTTTGTGGTGTCTTTCAGATGCCTACCGGAGCAATGTAAAAACTACCAGGAGAACTCCTGCCTGGCACCTTCCCCGGTGGAGTTGTGCATGGGGTGTGTTTGGAACATTTTGTCACCGGCCGAGTCCAAAATTCAGCGGTTCCCCATCTCAGCCCAGAAAGCAGGTAGAACAACTTTTGTGGTGCCTTTCAGCTGCCTACCAAGGTAGTGTAAAAACTACTAAGAGAACTCCTGTCTGGCACCTTCCCCGGTGGAGTTGTGCATGGGGTGTGTTTGGAACATTTTGTCACCGGCCGACTCCAAAATTCAGCGGTTCCCCATCTCAGCCCAGAAAGCAGGAAGAACAACTTTTGTGGTGTCCTTTTGATGCCTACCAGAGCAATGTAAAAACTACCAACAGAACTCGTCCCTGGCACCTTCCCCGGTGGAGTTGTGCAGGGGGTTTATTTATTAAAATTTTGTCACCGTCCGACTCCAAAATTCAGCGGTTCCCCATCTCAGCCCAGAAAGCAGGTAGAACAACTTTTGTGGTGTCTTTCAGATGCCTACCGGAGCAATGTAAAAACTACCAGGAGAACTCCTGTCTGGCACCTTCCCCGGTGGAGTTGTGCATGAGGTGTGTTTGGAACATTTCGTCACCAGCCAAGTCCAAAATTCAGCGGTTCCCCATCTCAGCCCAGAAAGCAGGTAGAACAACTTTTGTGGTGCCTTTCAGGTGCCTACCAAGGTAGTGTAAAAACTACTAAGAGAACTCCTGTCTGGCACCTTCCCCGGTGGAGTTGTGCAGGGGGTGTGTTTGGAACATTTTGTCACCGGCCGACTCCAAAATTCAGCGGTTCCCCATCTCAGCCCAGAAAGCAGGAAGAACAACTTTTGTGGTGTCCTTTTGATGCCTACCGGAGCAATGTAAAAACTACCAACAGAACTCGTCCCTGGCACCTTCGCTAGTGGAGTTGTGCAGGGGGTGTATTTATTAAAATTTTGTCACCAGCCGAGTCCAAAATTCAGCTGTTCCCCATCTCAGCCCAGAAAGCAGGTAGAACAACTTTTGTGGTGCCTTTCAGCTGCCTACCAAGGTAGTGTAAAAACTACTAAGAGAACTCCTGTCTGGCACCTTCCCCGGTGGAGTTGTGCATGGGGTGTGTTTGGAACATTTTGTCACCGGCCGACTCCAAAATTCAGCGGTTCCCCATCTCAGCCCAGAGAGCAGGTAGAACAACTTTTGTGGTGTCTTTCAGATGCCTACCGGAGCAATGTAAAAACTACCAGGAGAACTCCTGCCTGGCACCTTCCCCGGTGGAGTTGTGCATGGGGTGTGTTTGGAACATTTTGTCACCAGCCGAGTCCAAAATTCAGCCGTTCCCCATCTCAGCCCAGAAAGCAGGTAGAACAACTTTTGTGGTGTCTTTCAGGTGCCTACCAAGGTAGTGTAAAAACTACTAAGAGAACTCCTGTCTGGCACCTTCCCCGGTGGAGTTGTGCAGGGGGTGTGTTTGGAACATTTTGTCACCAGCCGAGTCCAAAATTCAGCGGTTCCCCATCTCAGCCCAGAAAGCAGGTAGAACAACTTTTGTGGTGCCTTTCAAATGCCTACCAAGGTAGTGTAAAAACTACCAGGAGAACTCCTGTCTGGCACCTTCCCCGGTGGAGTTGTGCATGGGGTGTGTTTGGAACATTTTGTCACCAGCCGAGTCCAAAATTCAGCTGTTCCCCATCTCAGCCCAGAAAGCAGGTAGAACAACTTTTGTGGTGCCTTTCAGCTGCCTACCAAGGTAGTGTAAAAACTATCAAGAGAACTCCTGTCTGGCACCTTCCCCGGTGGAGTTGTGCAGGGGGTGTGTTTGGAACATTTTGTCACCGGCCGACTCCAAAATTCAGCGGTTCCCCATCTCAGCCCAGAAAGCAGGAAGAACAACTTTTGTGGTGTCCTTTTGATGCCTACCGGAGCAATGTAAAAACTACCAACAGAACTCGTCCCTGGCACCTTCACTAGTGGAGTTGTGCAGGGGGTGTATTTATTAAAATTTTGTCACCAGCCGAGTCCAAAATTCAGCTGTTCCCCATCTCAGCCCAGAAAGCAGGTAGAACAACTTTTGTGGTGCCTTTCAGCTGCCTACCAAGGTAGTGTAAAAACTACTAAGAGAACTCCTGTCTGGCACCTTCCCCGGTGGAGTTGTGCATGGGGTGTGTTTGGAACATTTTGTCACCGGCCGACTCCAAAATTCAGCGGTTCCCCATCTCAGCCCAGAGAGCAGGTAGAACAACTTTTGTGGTCTCTTTCAGATGCCTACCGGAGCAATGTAAAAACTACCAGGAGAACTCCTGTCTGGCACCTTCCCCGGTGGAGTTGTGCATGGGGTGTGTTTGGAACATTTTGTCACCAGCCGAGTCCAAAATTCAGCCGTTCCCCATCTCAGCCCAGAAAGCAGGTAGAACAACTTTTGTGGTGCCTTTCAGCTGCCTACCAAGGTAGTGTAAAAACTATTAAGAGAACTCCTGTCTGGCACCTTCCCCGGTGGAGTTGTGCAGGGGGTGTGTTTGGAACATTTTGTCACCGGCCGACTCCAAAATTCAGCTGTTCCCCATCTCAGCCCAGAAAGCAGGTAGAACAACTTTTGTGGTGTCTTTCAGATGCCTACCGGAGCAATGTAAAAACTACCAGGAGAACTCCTGTCTGGCACCTTCCCCGGTGGAATTGTGCATGGGGTGTGTTTGGAACATTTTGTCACCGGCCGAGTCCAAAATTCAGAGGTTCCCCATCTCAGCCCAGAAAGCAGGTAGAACAACTTTTGTGGTGCCTTTCAGCTGCCTACCAAGGTAGTGTAAAAACTACTAAGAGAACTCCTGTCTGGCACCTTCCCCGGTGGAGTTGTGCATGGGGTGTGTTTGGAACATTTTGTCACCGGCCGACTCCAAAATTCAGCGGTTCCCCATCTCAGCCCAGAAAGCAGGTAGAACAACTTTTGTGGTGCCTTTCAGGTGCCTACCAAGGTAGTGTAAAAACTACTAAGAGAACTCCTGTCTGGCACCTTCCCCGGTGGAGTTGTGCAGGGGGTGTGTTTGGAACATTTTGTCACCGGCCGACTCCAAAATTCAGCGGTTCCCCATCTCAGCCCAGAAAACAGGAAGAACAACTTTTGTGGTGTCCTTTTGATGCCTACCGGAGCAATGTAAAAACTACCAACAGAACTCGTCCCTGGCACCTTCGCTAGTGGAGTTGTGCAGGGGGTGTATTTATTAAAATTTTGTCACCAGCCGAGTCCAAAATTCAGCTGTTCCCCATCTCAGCCCAGAAAGCAGGTAGAACAACTTTTGTGGTGCCTTTCAGCTGCCTACCAAGGTAGTGTAAAAACTACTAAGAGAACTCCTGTCTGGCACCTTCCCCGGTGGAGTTGTGCATGGGGTGTGTTTGGAACATTTTGTCACCGGCCGACTCCAAAATTCAGCGGTTCCCCATCTCAGCCCAGAGAGCAGGTAGAACAACTTTTGTGGTGTCTTTCAGATGCCTACCGGAGCAATGTAAAAACTACCAGGAGAACTCCTGCCTGGCACCTTCCCCGGTGGAGTTGTGCATGGGGTGTGTTTGGAACATTTTGTCACCAGCCGAGTCCAAAATTCAGCCGTTCCCCATCTCAGCCCAGAAAGCAGGTAGAACAACTTTTGTGGTGTCTTTCAGGTGCCTACCAAGGTAGTGTAAAAACTACTAAGAGAACTCCTGTCTGGCACCTTCCCCGGTGGAGTTGTGCAGGGGGTGTGTTTGGAACATTTTGTCACCAGCCGAGTCCAAAATTCAGCGGTTCCCCATCTCAGCCCAGAAAGCAGGTAGAACAACTTTTGTGGTGCCTTTCAAATGCCTACCAAGGTAGTGTAAAAACTACCAAGAGAACTCCTGTCTGGCACCTTCCCCGGTGGAGTTGTGCATGGGGTGTCTTTGGAACATTTTGTCACCAGCCGAGTCCAAAATTCAGCTGTTCCCCATCTCAGCCCAGAAAGCAGGTAGAACAACTTTTCTGGTGTCTTTCAGATGCCTACCGGAGCAATGTAAAAACTACCAACAGAACTCGTCCCTGGCACCTTCGCTAGTGGAGTTGTGCAGGGGGTGTATTTATTAAAATTTTGTCACCGGCCGACTCCAAAATTCAGCGGTTCCCCATCTCAGCCCAGAAAGCAGGTAGAACAACTTTTGTGGTGTCTTTCAGATGCCTACCGGAGCAATGTAAAAACTACCAGGAGAACTCCTGTCTGGCACCTTCCCCGC
The DNA here is from genome assembly GCF_023638135.1 of Falco biarmicus. Classification (NCBI taxonomy): domain Eukaryota; kingdom Metazoa; phylum Chordata; class Aves; order Falconiformes; family Falconidae; genus Falco; species Falco biarmicus. The sequence continues at coordinate 438,875 of NW_026612005.1, read as the reverse complement.
TGGAGTTGTGCATGGGGTGTGTTTGGAACATTTCGTCACCAGCCAAGTCCAAAATTCAGCGGTTCCCCATCTCAGCCCAGAAAGCAGGTAGAACAACTTTTGTGGTGCCTTTCAGCTGCCTACCAAGGTAGTGTAAAAACTACTAAGAGAACTCCTGTCTGGCACCTTCCCCGGTGGAGTTGTGCATGGGGTGTGTTTGGAACATTTTGTCACCGGCCGACTCCAAAATTCAGCGGTTCCCCATCTCAGCCCAGAGAGCAGGTAGAACAACTTTTGTGGTGTCTTTCAGATGCCCACCGGAGCAATGTAAAAACTACCAGGAGAACTCCTGCCTGGCACCTTCCCCGGTGGAGTTGTGCATGGGGTGTGTTTGGAACATTTTGTCACCGGCCGACTCCAAAATTCAGCGGTTCCCCATCTCAGCCCAGAAAGCAGGTAGAACAACTTTTGTGGTGTCTTTCAGATGCCTACCGGAGCAATGTAAAAACTACCAACAGAATTCGTTCCTGGCACCTTCGCTAGTGGAGTTGTGCATGGGGTGTATTTATTAAAATTTTGTCACCAGCCGAGTCCAAAATTCAGCGGTTCCCCATCTCACTCCAGAAAGCAGGTAGAACAACTTTTGTGGTGCCTTTCAGGTGCCTACCAAGGTAGTGTAAAAACTATCAAGAGAACTCCTGTCTGGCACCTTCCCCGGTGGAGTTGTGCATGGGGTGTGTTTGGAACATTTTGTCACCGGCCGACTCCAAAATTCAGCGGTTCCCCATCTCAGCCCAGAAAGCAGATAGAACAACTTTTGTGGTGTCTTTCAGATGCCTACCGGAGCAATGTAAAAACTACCAGGAGAACTCCCGTCTGGCACCTTCCCCGGTGGAGTTGTGCAGGGGGTGTGTTTGGAACATATTGTCACCGGCCGACTCCAAAATTCAGCGTTTCCCCATCTCAGCCCAGAAAGCAGGTAGAACAACTTTTGTGGTGTCTTTCAGATGCCTACCAAGGTAGTGTAAAAACTATCAAGAGAACTCCTGTCTGGCACCTTCCCCGGTGGAGTTGTGCAGGGGGTGTGTTTGGAACATTTTGTCACCAGCCGAGTCCAAAATTCAGCGTTTCCCCATCTCAGCCCAGAAAGCAGGTAGAACAACTTTTGTGGTGTCTTTCAGATGCCTACCGGAGCAATGTAAAAACTACCAGGAGAACTCCTGTCTGGCACCTTCCCCGGTGGAGTTGTGCATGGGGTGTGTTTGTCAGCGGTTCCCCATCTCAGCCCAGAAAGCAGGAAGAACAACTTTTGTGGTGTCCTTTTGATGCCTACCGGAGCAATGTAAAAACTACCAACAGAACTCGTCCCTGGCACCTTCGCTAGTGGAGTTGTGCAGGGGGTGTATTTATTAAAATTTTGTCACCAGCCGAGTCCTAAATTCAGCTGTTCCCCATCTCAGCCCAGAAAGCAGGTAGAACAACTTTTGTCGTGCCTTTCAGCTGCCTACCAAGGTAGTGTAAAAACTACTAAGAGAACTCCTGTCTGGCACCTTCCCCGGTGGAGTTGTGCAGGGGGTGTGTTTGGAACATTTTGTCACCGGCCGAGTCCAAAATTCAGCTGTTCCCCATCTCAGCCCAGAAAGCAGGTAGAACAACTTTTGTGGTGCCTTTCAGCTGCCTACCAAGGTAGTGTAAAAACTACTAAGAGAACTCCTGTCTGGCACCTTCCCCGGTGGAGTTGTGCATAGGGTGTATTTGGAACAATTGTCACCACCCGAGTCCTTAATTCTGCTGTTCCCCATCTCAGCCCAGAAAGCAGGTAGAACAACTTTTGTAGTGTCTTTTTGATGCCTACCGGAGCAATGTAAAAACTTCCAACAGAACTCGTTCCTGGCACCTTCCCCGGTGGAGTTGTGCATGGGGTGTGTTTGGAACATTTTGTCACCAGCCGACTCCAAAATTCAGCTGCTCCCCATCTCAGCCCAGAAAGCAGGTAGAACAACTTTTGTGGTGTCTTTCAGATGCCTACCAAGGTAGTGTAAAAACTTCCAACAGAACTCTTGTCTGGCACATTCCCCGGTGGAGTTGTGCAGGGGGTGTGTTTGGAACATTTCGTCACCAGCCAAGTCCAAAATTCAGCGGTTCCCCATCTCAGCCCAGAAAGCAGGTACAACAACTTTTGTGGTGCCTTTCAGCTGCCTACCAAGGTAGTGTAAAAACTATTAAGAGAACTCCTGTCTGGCACCTTCCCCGGTGGAGTTGTGCATGGGGTGTGTTTGGAACATTTTGTCACCGGCCGACTCCAAAATTCAGCGGTTCCCCATCTCAGCCCAGAAAGCAGGTAGAACAACTTTTCTGGTGTCTTTCAGATGCCTACCGGAGCAATGTAAAAACTACCAACAGAACTCGTCCCTGGCACCTTCGCTAGTGGAGTTGTGCAGGGGGTGTATTTATTAAAATTTTGTCACCGGCCGACTCCAAAATTCAGCGGTTCCCCATCTCAGCCCAGAAAGCAGGTAGAACAACTTTTGTGGTGTCTTTCAGATGCCTACCGGAGCAATGTAAAAACTACCAGGAGAACTCCTGTCTGGCACCTTCCCCGCTGGAGTTGTGCATGGGGTGTGTTTGGAACATTTCGTCACCAGCCAAGTCCAAAATTCAGCGGTTCCCCATCTCAGCCCAGAAAGCAGGTAGAACAACTTTTGTGGTGCCTTTCAGCTGCCTACCAAGGTAGTGTAAAAACTACTAAGAGAACTCCTGTCTGGCACCTTCCCCGGTGGAGTTGTGCATGGGGTGTGTTTGGAACATTTTGTCACCGGCCGACTCCAAAATTCAGCGGTTCCCCATCTCAGCCCAGAGAGCAGGTAGAACAACTTTTGTGGTGTCTTTCAGATGCCCACCGGAGCAATGTAAAAACTACCAGGAGAACTCCTGCCTGGCACCTTCGCTAGTGGAGTTGTGCATGGGGTGTGTTTGGAACATTTTGTCACCGGCCGACTCCAAAATTCAGCGGTTCCCCATCTCAGCCCAGAAAGCAGGTAGAACAACTTTTGTGGTGTCTTTCAGATGCCTACCGGAGCAATGTAAAAACTACCAACAGAATTCGTTCCTGGCACCTTCGCTAGTGGAGTTGTGCATGGGGTGTATTTATTAAAATTTTGTCACCAGCCGAGTCCAAAATTCAGCGGTTCCCCATCTCACTCCAGAAAGCAGGTAGAACAACTTTTGTGGTGCCTTTCAGGTGCCTACCAAGGTAGTGTAAAAACTATCAAGAGAACTCCTGTCTGGCACCTTCCCCGGTGGAGTTGTGCATGGGGTGTGTTTGGAACATTTTGTCACCGGCCGACTCCAAAATTCAGCGGTTCCCCATCTCAGCCCAGAAAGCAGATAGAACAACTTTTGTGGTGTCTTTCAGATGCCTACCGGAGCAATGTAAAAACTACCAGGAGAACTCCCGTCTGGCACCTTCCCCGGTGGAGTTGTGCAGGGGGTGTGTTTGGAACATATTGTCACCGGCCGACTCCAAAATTCAGCGTTTCCCCATCTCAGCCCAGAAAGCAGGTAGAACAACTTTTGTGGTGTCTTTCAGATGCCTACCAAGGTAGTGTAAAAACTATCAAGAGAACTCCTGTCTGGCACCTTCCCCGGTGGAGTTGTGCAGGGGGTGTGTTTGGAACATTTTGTCACCAGCCGAGTCCAAAATTCAGCGTTTCCCCATCTCAGCCCAGAAAGCAGGTAGAACAACTTTTGTGGTGTCTTTCAGATGCCTACCGGAGCAATGTAAAAACTACCAGGAGAACTCCTGTCTGGCACCTTCCCCGGTGGAGTTGTGCATGGGGTGTGTTTGTCAGCGGTTCCCCATCTCAGCCCAGAAAGCAGGAAGAACAACTTTTGTGGTGTCCTTTTGATGCCTACCGGAGCAATGTAAAAACTACCAACAGAACTCGTCCCTGGCACCTTCGCTAGTGGAGTTGTGCAGGGGGTGTATTTATTAAAATTTTGTCACCAGCCGAGTCCTAAATTCAGCTGTTCCCCATCTCAGCCCAGAAAGCAGGTAGAACAACTTTTGTCGTGCCTTTCAGCTGCCTACCAAGGTAGTGTAAAAACTACTAAGAGAACTCCTGTCTGGCACCTTCCCCGGTGGAGTTGTGCAGGGGGTGTGTTTGGAACATTTTGTCACCGGCCGAGTCCAAAATTCAGCTGTTCCCCATCTCAGCCCAGAAAGCAGGTAGAACTACTTTTGTGGTGCCTTTCAGCTGCCTACCAAGGTAGTGTAAAAACTACTAAGAGAACTCCTGTCTGGCACCTTCCCCGGTGGAGTTGTGCATAGTGTGTATTTGGAACAATTGTCACCACCCGAGTCCAAAATTCTGCTGTTCCCCATCTCAGCCCAGAAAGCAGGTAGAACAACTTTTGTAGTGTCTTTTTGATGCCTACCGGAGCAATGTAAAAACTTCCAACAGAACTCGTTCCTGGCACCTTCCCCGGTGGAGTTGTGCATGGGGTGTGTTTGGAACATTTTGTCACCAGCCGACTCCAAAATTCAGCTGCTCCCCATCTCAGCCCAGAAAGCAGGTAGAACAACTTTTGTGGTGTCTTTCAGATGCCTACCAAGGTAGTGTAAAAACTTCCAACAGAACTCTTGTCTGGCACATTCCCCGGTGGAGTTGTGCAGGGGGTGTGTTTGGAACATTTCGTCACCAGCCAAGTCCAAAATTCAGAGGTTCCCCATCTCAGCCCAGAAAGCAGGTACAACAACTTTTGTGGTGCCTTTCAGCTGCCTACCAAGGTAGTGTAAAAACTATTAAGAGAACTCCTGTCTGGCACCTTCCCCGGTGGAGTTGTGCATGGGGTGTGTTTGGAACATTTTGTCACCGGCCGACTCCAAAATTCAGCGGTTCCCCATCTCAGCCCAGAAAGCAGGTAGAACAACTTTTCTGGTGTCTTTCAGATGCCTACCGGAGCAATGTAAAAACTACCAACAGAACTCGTCCCTGGCACCTTCGCTAGTGCAGTTGTGCATGGGGTGTATTTATTAAAATTTTGTCACCGGCCGACTCCAAAATTCAGCGGTTCCCCATCTCAGCCCAGAAAGCAGGTAGAACAACTTTTGTGGTGTCTTTCAGATGCCTACCGGAGCAATGTAAAAACTACCAGGAGAACTCCTGTCTGGCACCTTCCCCGCTGGAGTTGTGCATGGGGTGTGTTTGGAACATTTCGTCACCAGCCAAGTCCAAAATTCAGCGGTTCCCCATCTCAGCCCAGAAAGCAGGTAGAACAACTTTTGTGGTGCCTTTCAGCTGCCTACCAAGGTAGTGTAAAAACTACTAAGAGAACTCCTGTCTGGCACCTTCCCCGGTGGAGTTGTGCATGGGGTGTGTTTGGAACATTTTGTCACCGGCCGACTCCAAAATTCAGCGGTTCCCCATCTCAGCCCAGAGAGCAGGTAGAACAACTTTTGTGGTGTCTTTCAGATGCCCACCGGAGCAATGTAAAAACTACCAGGAGAACTCCTGCCTGGCACCTTCGCTAGTGGAGTTGTGCATGGGGTGTGTTTGGAACATTTTGTCACCGGCCGACTCCAAAATTCAGCGGTTCCCCATCTCAGCCCAGAAAGCAGGTAGAACAACTTTTGTGGTGTCTTTCAGATGCCTACCGGAGCAATGTAAAAACTACCAACAGAATTCGTTCCTGGCACCTTCGCTAGTGGAGTTGTGCATGGGGTGTATTTATTAAAATTTTGTCACCAGCCGAGTCCAAAATTCAGCGGTTCCCCATCTCACTCCAGAAAGCAGGTAGAACAACTTTTGTGGTGCCTTTCAGGTGCCTACCAAGGTAGTGTAAAAACTATCAAGAGAACTCCTGTCTGGCACCTTCCCCGGTGGAGTTGTGCATGGGGTGTGTTTGGAACATTTTGTCACCGGCCGACTCCAAAATTCAGCGGTTCCCCATCTCAGCCCAGAAAGCAGATAGAACAACTTTTGTGGTGTCTTTCAGATGCCTACCGGAGCAATGTAAAAACTACCAGGAGAACTCCCGTCTGGCACCTTCCCCGGTGGAGTTGTGCAGGGGGTGTGTTTGGAACATATTGTCACCGGCCGACTCCAAAATTCAGCGTTTCCCCATCTCAGCCCAGAAAGCAGGTAGAACAACTTTTGTGGTGTCTTTCAGATGCCTACCAAGGTAGTGTAAAAACTATCAAGAGAACTCCTGTCTGGCACCTTCCCCGGTGGAGTTGTGCAGGGGGTGTGTTTGGAACATTTTGTCACCAGCCGAGTCCAAAATTCAGCGTTTCCCCATCTCAGCCCAGAAAGCAGGTAGAACAACTTTTGTGGTGTCTTTCAGATGCCTACCGGAGCAATGTAAAAACTACCAGGAGAACTCCTGTCTGGCACCTTCCCCGGTGGAGTTGTGCATGGGGTGTGTTTGTCAGCGGTTCCCCATCTCAGCCCAGAAAGCAGGAAGAACAACTTTTGTGGTGTCCTTTTGATGCCTACCGGAGCAATGTAAAAACTACCAACAGAACTCGTCCCTGGCACCTTCGCTAGTGGAGTTGTGCAGGGGGTGTATTTATTAAAATTTTGTCACCAGCCGAGTCCTAAATTCAGCTGTTCCCCATCTCAGCCCAGAAAGCAGGTAGAACAACTTTTGTCGTGCCTTTCAGCTGCCTACCAAGGTAGTGTAAAAACTACTAAGAGAACTCCTGTCTGGCACCTTCCCCGGTGGAGTTGTGCAGGGGGTGTGTTTGGAACATTTTGTCACCGGCCGACTCCAAAATTCAGCGGTTCCCCATCTCAGCCCAGAAAGCAGGTAGAACAACTTTTCTGGTGTCTTTCAGATGCCTACCAAGGTAGTGTAAAAACTATTAAGAGAACTCCTGTCTGGCACCTTCCCCGGTGGAGTTGTGCATGGGGTGTGTTTGGAACATTTTGTCACCGGCCGACTCCAAAATTCAGTGGTTCCCCATTTCAGCCCAGAGAGCAGGTAGAACAACTTTTGTGGTGTCTTTCAGATGCCTACCGGAGCAATGTAAAAACTACCAGGAGAACTCCTGTCTGGCACCTTCCCCGGTGGAGTTGTGCATGGGGTGTGTTTGGAACATTTTGTCACCAGCCGAGTCCAAAATTCAGCGATTCCCCATCTCAGCCCAGAAAGCAGGAAGAACAACTTTTGTGGTGCCTTTCAGGTGCCTACCAAGGTAGTGTAAAAACTACTAAGAGAACTCCTGTCTGGCACCTTCCCCGGTGGAGTTGTGCATGGGGTGTGTTTGGAACATTTTGTCACCGGCCGACTCCAAAATTCAGCGGTTCCCCATCTCAGCCCAGAGAGCAGGTAGAACAACTTTTGTGGTGTCTTTCAGATGCCTACCGGAGCAATGTAAAAACTACCAGGAGAACTCCTGCCTGGCACCTTCCCCGGTGGAGTTGTGCAGGGGGTGTGTTTGGAACATTTTTTCACCGGCCGACTCCAAAATTCAGCGGTTCCCCATCTCAGCCCAGAAAGCAGGTAGAACAACGTTTGTGGTGTCTTTCAGATGCCTACCGGAGCAATGTAAAAACTACCACCAGAATTCGTTCCTGGCACCTTCGCTAGTGGAGTTGTGCATGGGGTGTCTTTGGAACATTTTGTCACCGGCCGAGTCCAAAATTCAGCGGTTCCCCATCTCAGCCCAGAAAGCAGGTAGAACAACTTTTGTGGTGCCTTTCAGCTGCCTACCAAGGTAGTGTAAAAACTATCAAGAGAACTCTTGTCTGGCACCTTCCCCGGTGGAGTTGTGCATGGGGTGTGTTTGGAACATTTCGTCACCAGCCAAGTCCAAAATTCAGCGGTTCCCCATCTCAGCCCAGAAAGCAGGTAGAACAACTTTTGTAGTGTCTTTTTGATGCCTACCGGAGCAATGTAAAAACTACCAACAGAATTCGTTCCTGGAACCTTCGCTAGTGGAGTTGTGCATGGGATGTATTTATTAAAATTTTGTTACCAGCCGAGTCCAAAATTCAGCGGTTCCCCATCTCAGCCCAGAAAGCAGGTAGAACAACTTTTGTGGTGCCTTTCAGCTGCCTACCAAGGTAGTGTAAAAACTACCAGGAGAACTCCTTTCTGGCACCTTCTCCGGTGGAGTTGTGCATGGGGTGTGTTTGGAACATTTTGTCACCAGCCGACTCCAAAATTCAGCTGTTCCCCATCTCAGCCCAGAAAGCAGGTAGAACAACTTTTGTGGTGTCTTTCAGGTGCCTACCAAGGTAGTGTAAAAACTACTAAGAGAACTCCCGTCTGGCACCTTCCCCGGTGGAGTTGTGCATGGGGTGTGTTTGGAACATTTTGTCACCGGCCGAGTCCAAAATTCAGCGGTTCCCCATCTCAGCCCAGAAAGCAGGTAGAACAACTTTTGTGGTGCCTTTCAGATGCCTACCAAGGTAGTGTAAAAACTATTAAGAGAACTCCTGTCTGGCACCTTCCCCGGTGGAGTTGTGCATGGGGTGTGTTTGGAACATTTTGTCACCGGCCGACTCCAAAATTCAGCGGTTCCCCATCTCAGCCCAGAAAGCAGGAAGAACAACTTTTGTGGTGTCCTTTTGATGCCTACCGGAGCAATGTAAAAACTACCAACAGAACTCGTCCCTGGCACCTTCGCTAGTGGAGTTGTGCAGGGGGTGTATTTATTAAAATTTTCTCACCAGCCGAGTCCTAAATTCTGCTGTTCCCCATCTCAGCCCAGAAAGCAGGTAGAACAACTTTTTTGGTGCCTTTCAGCTGCCTACCAAGGTAGTGTAAAAACTACTAAGAGAACTCCTGTCTGGCACCTTCCCCGGTGGAGTTGTGCATGGGGTGTGTTTGGAACATTTTGTCACCGGCCGACTCCAAAATTCAGCGGTTCCCCATCTCAGCCCAGAAAGCAGGAAGAACAACTTTTGTGGTGTCCTTTTGATGCCTACCGGAGCAATGTAAAAACTACCAGGAGAACTCGTGCCTGGCACCTTCCCCGGTGGAGTTGTGCATGGGGTGTCTTTGGAACATTTTGTCACCGGCCGAGTCCAAAATTCTGCTGTTCCCCATCTCAGCCCAGAAAGCAGGTAGAACAACTTTTGTGGTGCCTTTCAGCTGCCTACCAAGGTAATGTAAAAACTACTAAGAGAACTCCTGTCTGGCACCTTCCCCGGTGGAGTTGTGCATGGGGTGTGTTTGGAACATTTTGTCACCGGCCGACTCCAAAATTCAGCGGTTCCCCATCTCAGCCCAGAGAGCAGGTAGAACAACTTTTCTGGTGTCTTTCAGATGCCTACCAAGGTAGTGTAAAAACTATTAAGAGAACTCCTGTCTGGCACCTTCCCCGGTGGAGTTGTGCATGGGGTGTGTTTGGAACATTTTGTCACCGGCCGACTCCAAAATTCAGCGGTTCCCCATCTCAGCCCAGAGAGCAGGTAGAACAACTTTTGTGGTGTCTTTCAGATGCCTACCGGAGCAATGTAAAAACTACCAGGAGAACTCCTGTCTGGCACCTTCCCCGGTGGAGTTGTGCATGGGGTGTGTTTGGAACATTTTGTCACCAGCCGAGTCCAAAATTCAGCGGTTCCCCATCTCAGCCCAGAAAGCAGGAAGAACAACTTTTGTGGTGTCTTTCAGATGCCTACCGGAGCAATGTAAAATCTACCAGGAGAACTCCTGTCTGGCACCTTCCCCGGTGGAGTTGTGCATGGGGTGTGTTTGGAACATTTTGTCACCAGCCGAGTCCTAAATTCAGCTGTTCCCCATCTCAGCCCAGAAAGCAGGTAGAACAACTTTTGTGGTGCCTTTCAGCTGCCTACCAAGGTAGTGTAAAAACTACTAAGAGAACTCTTGTCTGGCACCTTCCCCGGTGGAGTTGTGCATGGGGTGTGTTTGGAACATTTTGTCACCGGCCGACTCCAAAATTCAGCGGTTCCCCATCTCAGCCCAGAAAGCAGGAAGAACAACTTTTGTGGTGTCCTTTTGATGCCTACCAGAGCAATGTAAAAACTACCAACAGAACTCGTCCCTGGCACCTTCGCTAGTGGAGTTGTGCAGGGGGTGTATTTATTAAAATTTTGTCACCGTCCGACTCCAAAATTCAGCGGTTCCCCATCTCAGCCCAGAAAGCAGGAAGAACAACTTTTGTGGTGTCTTTCAGATGCCTACCGGACCAATGTAAAAACTACCAGGAGAACTCGTGCCTGGCACCTTCCCCGGTGGAGTTGTGCATGGGGTGTCTTTGGAACATTTTTTCACCGGCCGAGTCCAAAATTCTGCTGTTCCCCATCTCAGCCCAGAAAGCAGGTAGAACAACTTTTGTGGTGCCTTTCAGGTGCCTACCAAGGTAATGTAAAAACTACTAAGAGAACTCCTGTCTGGCACCTTCCCCGGTGGAGTTGTGCATGGGGTGTGTTTGGAACATTTTGTCACCGGCCGACTCCAAAATTCAGCGGTTCCCCATCTCAGCCCAGAGAGCAGGTAGAACAACTTTTCTGGTGTCTTTCAGATGCCTACCAAGGTAGTGTAAAAACTACCAGGAGAACTCCTGCCTGGCACCTTCCCCGGTGGAGTTGTGCATGGGGTGTGTTTGGAACATTTTGTCACCGGCCGACTCCAAAATTCAGCGGTTCCCCATCTCAGCCCAGAGAGCAGGTAGAACAACTTTTGTGGTGTCTTTCAGATGCCTACCGGAGCAATGTAAAAACTACCAGGAGAACTCCTGTCTGGCACCTTCCCCGGTGGAGTTGTGCATGGGGTGTGTTTGGAACATTTTGTCACCAGCCGAGTCCAAAATTCAGCGGTTCCCCATCTCAGCCCAGAAAGCAGGAAGAACAACTTTTGTGGTGCCTTTCAGGTGCCTACCAAGGCAGTGTAAAAACTACTAAGAGAACTCCTGTCTGGCACCTTCCCCGGTGGAGTTGTGCATGGGGTGTGTTTGGAACATTTTGTCACCGGCCGACTCCAAAATTCAGCGGTTCCCCATCTCAGCCCAGAGAGCAGGTAGAACAACTTTTGTGGTGCCTTTCAGCTGCCTACCAAGGTAGTGTAAAAACTATCAAGAGAACTCTTGTCTGGCACCTTCCCCGGTGGAGTTGTGCATGGGGTGTGTTTGGAACATTTTGTCACCGGCCGACTCCAAAATTCAGCGGTTCCCCATCTCAGCCCAGAGAGCAGGTAGAACAACTTTTGTGGTGTCTTTCAGATGCCTACTGGAGCAATGTAAAAACTACCAGGAGAACTCCTGTCTGGCACCTTCCCCGGTGGAGTTGTGCATGGGGTGTGTTTGGAACATTTTGTCACCGGCCGACTCCAAAATTCAGCGGTTCCCCATCTCAGCCCAGAAAGCAGGTAGAACAACTTTTGTGGTGTCTTTCAGATGCCTACCGGAGCAATGTAAAAACTACCAGGAGAACTCCTGTCTGGCACCTTCCCCGGTGGAGTTGTGCATGGGGTGTGTTTGGAACATTTCGTCTCCAGCCAAGTCTAAAATTCAGCGGTTCCCCATCTCAGCCCAGAAAGCAGGTAGAACAACTTTTGTGGTGCCTTTCAGGTGCCTACCGGAGCAATGTAAAAACTACCAGGAGAACTCCTGTCTGGCGCCTTCCCCGGTGGAGTTGTGCATGGGGTGTGTTTGGAACATTTTGTCACCGGCCGAGTCCAAAATTCAGCGGTTCCCCATCTCAGCCCAGAAAGCAGGTAGAACAACTTTTGTGGTGCCTTTCAGATGCCTACCGGAGCAATGTAAAATCTACCAGGAGAACTCCTGTCTGGCACCTTCCCCGGTGGAGTTGTGCATGGGGTGTGTTTGGAACATTTTGTCACCGGCCGAGTCCAAAATTCAGCTGTTCCCCATCTCAGCCCAGAAAGCAGGTAGAACAACTTTTGTGGTGCCTTTCAGCTGCCTACCAAGGTAGTGTAAAAACTACTAAGAGAACTCTTGTCTGGCACCTTCCCCGGTGGAGTTGTGCATGGGGTGTGTTTGGAACATTTTGTCACCGGCCGACTCCAAAATTCAGCGGTTCCCCATCTCAGCCCAGAAAGCAGGAAGAACAACTTTTGTGGTGTCCTTTTGATGCCTACCAGAGCAATGTAAAAACTACCAACAGAACTCGTCCCTGGCACCTTCGCTAGTGGAGTTGTGCAGGGGGTGTATTTATTAAAATTTTGTCACCGGCCGACTCCAAAATTCAGCGGTTCCCCATCTCAGCCCAGAAAGCAGGAAGAACAACTTTTGTGGTGTCTTTCAGATGCCTACCGGAGCAATGTAAAAACTACCAGGAGAACTCCTGTCTGGCACCTTCCCCGGTGGAGTTGTGCATGGGGTGTCTTTGGAACATTTTTTCACCGGCCGAGTCCAAAATTCTGCTGTTCCCCATCTCAGCCCAGAAAGCAGGTAGAACAACTTTTGTGGTGCCTTTCAGGTGCCTACCAAGGTAATGTAAAAACTACTAAGAGAACTCCTGTCTGGCACCTTCCCCGGTGGAGTTGTGCATGGGGTGTGTTTGGAACATTTTGTCACCGGCCGACTCCAAAATTCAGCGGTTCCCCATCTCAGCCCAGAAAGCAGGAAGAACAACTTTTGTGGTGTCCTTTTGATGCCTACCAGAGCAATGTAAAAACTACCAACAGAACTCGTCCCTGGCACCTTCGCTAGTGGAGTTGTGCAGGGGGTGTATTTATTAAAATTTTGTCACCGTCCGACTACAAAATTCAGCGGTTCCCCATCTCAGCCCAGAAAGCAGGAAGAACAACTTTTGTGGTGTCTTTCAGATGCCTACCGGAGCAATGTAAAAACTACCAGGAGAACTCGTGCCTGGCACCTTCCCCGGTGGAGTTGTGCATGGGGTGTGTTTGGAACATTTTGTCACCAGCCGAGTCCAAAATTCAGCGGTTCCCCATCTCAGCCCAGAAAGCAGGAAGAACAACTTTTGTGGTGCCTTTCAGGTGCCTACCAAGGCAGTGTAAAAACTACTAAGAGAACTCCTGTCTGGCACCTTCCCCGGTGGAGTTGTGCATGGGGTGTCTTTGGAACATTTCGTCACCAGCCAAGTCCAAAATTCAGCGGTTCCCCATCTCAGCCCAGAAAGCAGGTAGAACAACTTTTGTGGTGTCTTTCAGATGCCTACCGGAGCAATGTAAAAACTACCAGGAGAACTCCTGTCTGGCACCTTCGCCGGTGGAGTTGTGCATGGGGTGTGTTTGGAACATTTTGTCACCGGCCGAGTCCAAAATTCAGCTGTTCCCCATCTCAGCCTAGAAAGCAGGTAGAACAACTTTTGTGGTGTCTTTCAGATGCCTACTGGAGCAATGTAAAAACTACCAGGAGAACTCCTGTCTGGCACCTTCCCCGGTGGAGTTGTGCATGGGGTGTGTTTGGAACATTTTTTCACCAGCCAAGTCCAAAATTCAGCGGTTCCCCATCTCAGCCCAGAAAGCAGGTAGAACAACTTTTGTTGTGCCTTTCAGGTGCCTACCGGAGCAATGTAAAAACTACCAGGAGAACTCCTGTCTGGCGCCTTCCCCGGTGGAGTTGTGCATGGGGTGTGTTTGGAACATTTTGTCACCGGCCGAGTCCAAAATTCAGCGGTTCCCCATCTCAGCCCAGAAAGCAGGTAGAACAACTTTTGTGGTGCCTTTCAAATGCCTACCGGAGCAATGTAAAAACTACCAAGAGAACTCCTGTCTGGCACCTTCCCCGGTGGAGTTGTGCATGGGGTGTGTTTGGAACATTTTGTCACCGGCCGACTCCAAAATTCAGCGGTTCCCCATCTCAGCCCAGAAAGCAGGTAGAACAACTTTTGTGGTGCCTTTCAGCTGCCTACCAAGGTAGTGTAAAAACTACTAAGAGAACTCCTGTCTAGCACCTTCCCCGGTGGAGTTGTGCATGGGGTGTGTTTGGAACATTTTGTCACCGGTCGAGTCCAAAATTCAGCGGTTCCCCATCTCAGCCCAGAAAGCAGGAAGAACAACTTTTGTGGTGTCTTTCAGATGCCTACCGGAGCAATGTAAAAACTACAACAGAACTCGTCCCTGGCACCTTCACTAGTGGAGTTGTGCAGGGGGTGTATTTATTAAAATTTTGTCACCAGCCGAGTCCAAAATTCAGTGGTTCCCCATCTCAGCCCAGAAAGCAGGTAGAACAACTTTTGTGGTGCCTTTCAGCTGCCTACCAAGGTAGTGTAAAAACTACTAAGAGAACTCCTGTCTGGCACCTTCCCCGGTGGAGTTGTGCATGGGGTGTGTTTGGAACATTTTGTCACCGGCCGACTCCAAAATTCAGCGGTTCCCCATCTCAGCCCAGAAAGCAGGTAGAACAACTTTTGTAGTGTCTTTTTGATGCCTACCGGAGCAATGTAAAAACTACCAACAGAATTCATTCCTAGCACCTTCGCTAGTGGAGTTGTGCATGGGGTGTATTTATTAAAATTTGGTCACCAGCCGAGTCCAAAATTCAGCTGTTCCCCATCTCAGCCCAGAAAGCAGGTAGAACAACTTTTGTGGTGCCTTTCAGCTGCCTACCAAGGTAGTGTAAAAACTATCAAGAGAACTCTTGTCTGGCACCTTCCCCGGTGGAGTTGTGCATGGGGTGTGTTTGGAACATTTCGTCACCAGCCGAGTCCAAAATTCAGCGGTTCCCCATCTCAGCCCAGAAAGCAGGTAGAACAACTTTTGTGGTGTCTTTCAGATGCCTACCGGAGCAATGTAAAAACTACCAACAGAATTCGTTCCTGGCACCTTCGCTAGTGGAGTTGTGCATGGGGTGTATTTATTAAAATTTTGTCACCAGCCGAGTCCAAAATTCAGCGGTTCCCCATCTCAGCCCAGAAAGCAAGTAGAACAACTTTTGTGGTGCCTTTCAAATGCCTACCAAGGTAGTGTAAAAACTATCAAGAGAACTCCTGTCTGGCACCTTCCCCGGTGGAGTTGTGCAGGGGGTGTGTTTGGAACATTTTGTCACCGGCCGACTCCAAAATTCAGCGGTTCCCCATCTCAGCCCAGAGAGCAGGTAGAACAACTTTTGTGGTGTCTTTCAGATGCCTACTGGAGCAATGTAAAAACTACCAGGAGAACTCCTGTCTGGCACCTTCCCCGGTGGAGTTGTGCATGGGGTGTGTTTGGAACATTTTGTCACCAGCCGACTCCAAAATTCAGCCGTTCCCCATCTCAGCCCAGAAAGCAGGTAGAACAACTTTTGTGGTGTCTTTCAGGTGCCTACCAAGGTAGTGTAAAAACTACTAAGAGAACTCCTGTCTGGCACCTTCCCCGGTGGAGTTGTGCAGGGGGTGTGTTTGGAACATTTTGTCACCGGGCGACTCCAAAATTCAGCGGTTCCCCATCTCAGCCCAGAAAGCAGGTAGAACAACTTTTGTGGTGCCTTTCAGCTGCCTACCAAGGTAGTGTAAAAACTACTAAGAGAACTCCTGTCTGGCACCTTCCCCGGTGGAGTTGTGCATGGGGTGTGTTTGGAACATTTTGTCACCAGCCGACTCCAAAATTCAGCGGTTCCCCATCTCAGCCCAGAAAGCAGGTAGAACAACTTTTGTGGTGCCTTTCAGATGCCTACCAAGGTAGTGTAAAAACTATCAAGAGAACTCTTGTCTGGCACCTTCCCCGGTGGAGTTGTGCATGGGGTGTGTTTGGAACATTTCGTCACCAGCCAAGTCCAAAATTCAGCGATTCCCCATCTCAGCCCAGAAAGCAGGTAGAACAACTTTTGTGGTGTCTTTCAGATGCCTACCGGAGCAATGTAAAAACTACCAGGAGAACTCCTGCCTGGCACCTTCCCCGGTGGAGTTGTGCATGGGGTGTGTTTGGAACATTTTGTCACCGGCCGAGTCCAAAATTCAGCGGTTCCCCATCTCAGCCCAGAAAGCAGGTAGAACAACTTTTGTGGTGTCTTTCAGATGCCTACCGGAGCAATGTAAAAACTACCAGGAGAACTCCTGTCTGGCACCTTCCCCGGTGGAGTTGTGCATGGGGTGTGTTTGGAACATTTCGTCACCAGCCAAGTCCAAAATTCAGCGGTTCCCCATCTCAGCCCAGAAAGCAGGTAGAACAACTTTTGTGGTGCCTTTCAGCTGCCTACCAAGGTAGTGTAAAAACTACTAAGAGAACTCCTGTCTGGCACCTTCCCCGGTGGAGTTGTGCATGGGGTGTGTTTGGAACATTTTGTCACCGGCCGAGTCCAAAATTCAGCGGTTCCCCATCTCAGCCCAGAAAGCAGGTAGAACAACTTTTGTGGTGTCTTTCAGATGCCTACCGGAGCAATGTAAAATCTACCAGGAGAACTCCTGTCTGGCGCCTTCCCCGGTGGAGTTGTGCATGGGGTGTGTTTGGAACATTTTGTCACCGGCCGAGTCCAAAATTCAGCTGTTCCCCATCTCAGCCCAGAAAGCAGGTAGAACAACTTTTGTGGTGCCTTTCAGCTGCCTACCAAGGTAGTGTAAAAACTACCAGGAGAACTCCTGCCTGGCACCTTCCCCGGTGGAGTTGTGCATGGGGTGTGTTTGGAACATTTTGTCACCGGCCGAGTCCAAAATTCAGCGGTTCCCCATCTCAGCCCAGAGAGCAGGTAGAACAACTTTTGTGGTGTCTTTCAGATGCCTACTGGAGCAATGTAAAAACTACCAGGAGAACTCCTGTCTGGCACCTTCCCCGGTGGAGTTGTGCATGGGGTGTGTTTGGAACATTTTGTCACCGGCCGAGTCCAAAATTCAGCGGTTCCCCATCTCAGCCCAGAAAGCAGGTAGAACAACTTTTGTGGTGTCTTTCAGATGCCTACCGGAGCAATGTAAAAACTACCAGGAGAACTCCTGTCTGGCACCTTCCCCGGTGGAGTTGTGCATGGGGTGTGTTTGGAACATTTCGTCTCCAGCCAAGTCTAAAATTCAGCGGTTCCCCATCTCAGCCCAGAAAGCAGGTAGAACAACTTTTGTGGTGCCTTTCAGGTGCCTACCGGAGCAATGTAAAAACTACCAGGAGAACTCCTGTCTGGCGCCTTCCCCGGTGGAGTTGTGCATGGGGTGTGTTTGGAACATTTTGTCACCGGCCGACTCCAAAATTCAGCGGTTCCCCATCTCAGCCCAGAAAGCAGGTAGAACAACTTTTGTGGTGCCTTTCAGATGCCTACCGGAGCAATGTAAAATCTACCAGGAGAACTCCTGTCTGGCACCTTCCCCGGTGGAGTTGTGCATGGGGTGTGTTTGGAACATTTTGTCACCGGCCGAGTCCAAAATTCAGCTGTTCCCCATCTCAGCCCAGAAAGCAGGTAGAACAACTTTTGTGGTGCCTTTCAGCTGCCTACCAAGGTAGTGTAAAAACTACTAAGAGAACTCTTGTCTGGCACCTTCCCCGGTGGAGTTGTGCATGGGGTGTGTTTGGAACATTTTGTCACCGGCCGACTCCAAAATTCAGCGGTTCCCCATCTCAGCCCAGAAAGCAGGAAGAACAACTTTTGTGGTGTCCTTTTGATGCCTACCAGAGCAATGTAAAAACTACCAACAGAACTCGTCCCTGGCACCTTCGCTAGTGGAGTTGTGCAGGGGGTGTATTTATTAAAATTTTGTCACCGGCCGACTCCAAAATTCAGCGGTTCCCCATCTCAGCCCAGAAAGCAGGAAGAACAACTTTTGTGGTGTCTTTCAGATGCCTACCGGAGCAATGTAAAAACTACCAGGAGAACTCCTGTCTGGCACCTTCCCCGGTGGAGTTGTGCATGGGGTGTCTTTGGAACATTTTTTCACCGGCCGAGTCCAAAATTCTGCTGTTCCCCATCTCAGCCCAGAAAGCAGGTAGAACAACTTTTGTGGTGCCTTTCAGGTGCCTACCAAGGTAATGTAAAAACTACTAAGAGAACTCCTGTCTGGCACCTTCCCCGGTGGAGTTGTGCATGGGGTGTGTTTGGAACATTTTGTCACCGGCCGACTCCAAAATTCAGCGGTTCCCCATCTCAGCCCAGAAAGCAGGAAGAACAACTTTTGTGGTGTCCTTTTGATGCCTACCAGAGCAATGTAAAAACTACCAACAGAACTCGTCCCTGGCACCTTCGCTAGTGGAGTTGTGCAGGGGGTGTATTTATTAAAATTTTGTCACCGTCCGACTACAAAATTCAGCGGTTCCCCATCTCAGCCCAGAAAGCAGGAAGAACAACTTTTGTGGTGTCTTTCAGATGCCTACCGGAGCAATGTAAAAACTACCAGGAGAACTCGTGCCTGGCACCTTCCCCGGTGGAGTTGTGCATGGGGTGTGTTTGGAACATTTTGTCACCAGCCGAGTCCAAAATTCAGCGGTTCCCCATCTCAGCCCAGAAAGCAGGAAGAACAACTTTTGTGGTGCCTTTCAGGTGCCTACCAAGGCAGTGTAAAAACTACTAAGAGAACTCCTGTCTGGCACCTTCCCCGGTGGAGTTGTGCATGGGGTGTCTTTGGAACATTTCGTCACCAGCCAAGTCCAAAATTCAGCGGTTCCCCATCTCAGCCCAGAAAGCAGGTAGAACAACTTTTGTGGTGTCTTTCAGATGCCTACCGGAGCAATGTAAAAACTACCAGGAGAACTCCTGTCTGGCACCTTCGCCGGTGGAGTTGTGCATGGGGTGTGTTTGGAACATTTTGTCACCGGCCGAGTCCAAAATTCAGCTGTTCCCCATCTCAGCCTAGAAAGCAGGTAGAACAACTTTTGTGGTGTCTTTCAGATGCCTACTGGAGCAATGTAAAAACTACCAGGAGAACTCCTGTCTGGCACCTTCCCCGGTGGAGTTGTGCATGGGGTGTGTTTGGAACATTTTTTCACCAGCCAAGTCCAAAATTCAGCGGTTCCCCATCTCAGCCCAGAAAGCAGGTAGAACAACTTTTGTTGTGCCTTTCAGGTGCCTACCGGAGCAATGTAAAAACTACCAGGAGAACTCCTGTCTGGCGCCTTCCCCGGTGGAGTTGTGCATGGGGTGTGTTTGGAACATTTTGTCACCGGCCGAGTCCAAAATTCAGCGGTTCCCCATCTCAGCCCAGAAAGCAGGTAGAACAACTTTTGTGGTGCCTTTCAAATGCCTACCGGAGCAATGTAAAAACTACCAAGAGAACTCCTGTCTGGCACCTTCCCCGGTGGAGTTGTGCATGGGGTGTGTTTGGAACATTTTGTCACCAGCCGAGTCCAAAATTCAGCTGTTCCCCATCTCAGCCCAGAAAGCAGGTAGAACAACTTTTGTGGTGCCTTTCAGCTGCCTACCAAGGTAGTGTAAAAACTACTAAGAGAACTCCTGTCTAGCACCTTCCCCGGTGGAGTTGTGCATGGGGTGTGTTTGGAACATTTTGTCACCGGTCGAGTCCAAAATTCAGCGGTTCCCCATCTCAGCCCAGAAAGCAGGAAGAACAACTTTTGTGGTGTCTTTCAGATGCCTACCGGAGCAATGTAAAAACTACAACAGAACTCGTCCCTGGCACCTTCACTAGTGGAGTTGTGCAGGGGGTGTATTTATTAAAATTTTGTCACCAGCCGAGTCCAAAATTCAGTGGTTCCCCATCTCAGCCCAGAAAGCAGGTAGAACAACTTTTGTGGTGCCTTTCAGCTGCCTACCAAGGTAGTGTAAAAACTACTAAGAGAACTCCTGTCTGGCACCTTCCCCGGTGGAGTTGTGCATGGGGTGTGTTTGGAACATTTTGTCACCGGCCGACTCCAAAATTCAGCGGTTCCCCATCTCAGCCCAGAAAGCAGGTAGAACAACTTTTGTAGTGTCTTGTTGATGCCTACCGGAGCAATGTAAAAACTACCAACAGAATTCATTCCTAGCACCTTCGCTAGTGGAGTTGTGCATGGGGTGTATTTATTAAAATTTGGTCACCAGCCGAGTCCAAAATTCAGCTGTTCCCCATCTCAGCCCAGAAAGCAGGTAGAACAACTTTTGTGGTGCCTTTCAGCTGCCTACCAAGGTAGTGTAAAAACTATCAAGAGAACTCTTGTCTGGCACCTTCCCCGGTGGAGTTGTGCATGGGGTGTGTTTGGAACATTTCGTCACCAGCCGAGTCCAAAATTCAGCGGTTCCCCATCTCAGCCCAGAAAGCAGGTAGAACAACTTTTGTGGTGTCTTTCAGATGCCTACCGGAGCAATGTAAAAACTACCAACAGAATTCGTTCCTGGCACCTTCGCTAGTGGAGTTGTGCATGGGGTGTATTTATTAAAATTTTGTCACCAGCCGAGTCCAAAATTCAGCGGTTCCCCATCTCAGCCCAGAAAGCAAGTAGAACAACTTTTGTGGTGCCTTTCAAATGCCTACCAAGGTAGTGTAAAAACTATCAAGAGAACTCCTGTCTGGCACCTTCCCCGGTGGAGTTGTGCAGGGGGTGTGTTTGGAACATTTTGTCACCGGCCGACTCCAAAATTCAGCGGTTCCCCATCTCAGCCCAGAGAGCAGGTAGAACAACTTTTGTGGTGTCTTTCAGATGCCTACTGGAGCAATGTAAAAACTACCAGGAGAACTCCTGTCTGGCACCTTCCCCGGTGGAGTTGTGCATGGGGTGTGTTTGGAACATTTTGTCACCAGCCGACTCCAAAATTCAGCCGTTCCCCATCTCAGCCCAGAAAGCAGGTAGAACAACTTTTGTGGTGTCTTTCAGGTGCCTACCAAGGTAGTGTAAAAACTACTAAGAGAACTCCTGTCTGGCACCTTCCCCGGTGGAGTTGTGCAGGGGGTGTGTTTGGAACATTTTGTCACCGGGCGACTCCAAAATTCAGCGGTTCCCCATCTCAGCCCAGAAAGCAGGTAGAACAACTTTTGTGGTGCCTTTCAGCTGCCTACCAAGGTAGTGTAAAAACTACTAAGAGAACTCCTGTCTGGCACCTTCCCCGGTGGAGTTGTGCATGGGGTGTGTTTGGAACATTTTGTCACCAGCCGACTCCAAAATTCAGCGGTTCCCCATCTCAGCCCAGAAAGCAGGTAGAACAACTTTTGTGGTGCCTTTCAGATGCCTACCAAGGTAGTGTAAAAACTATCAAGAGAACTCTTGTCTGGCACCTTCCCCGGTGGAGTTGTGCATGGGGTGTGTTTGGAACATTTCGTCACCAGCCAAGTCCAAAATTCAGCGATTCCCCATCTCAGCCCAGAAAGCAGGTAGAACAACTTTTGTGGTGTCTTTCAGATGCCTACCGGAGCAATGTAAAAACTACCAGGAGAACTCCTGTCTGGCACCTTCCCCGGTGGAGTTGTGCATGGGGTGTGTTTGGAACATTTTGTCACCGGCCGAGTCCAAAATTCAGCGGTTCCCCATCTCAGCCCAGAAAGCAGGTAGAACAACTTTTGTGGTGTCTTTCAGATGCCTACCGGAGCAATGTAAAAACTACCAGGAGAACTCCTGTCTGGCACCTTCCCCGGTGGAGTTGTGCATGGGGTGTGTTTGGAACATTTCGTCACCAGCCAAGTCCAAAATTCAGCGGTTCCCCATCTCAGCCCAGAAAGCAGGTAGAACAACTTTTGTGGTGCCTTTCAGCTGCCTACCAAGGTAGTGTAAAAACTACTAAGAGAACTCCTGTCTGGCACCTTCCCCGGTGGAGTTGTGCATGGGGTGTGTTTGGAACATTTTGTCACCGGCCGAGTCCAAAATTCAGCGGTTCCCCATCTCAGCCCAGAAAGCAGGTAGAACAACTTTTGTGGTGTCTTTCAGATGCCTACCGGAGCAATGTAAAATCTACCAGGAGAACTCCTGTCTGGCGCCTTCCCCGGTGGAGTTGTGCATGGGGTGTGTTTGGAACATTTTGTCACCGGCCGAGTCCAAAATTCAGCTGTTCCCCATCTCAGCCCAGAAAGCAGGTAGAACAACTTTTGTGGTGCCTTTCAGCTGCCTACCAAGGTAGTGTAAAAACTACTAAGAGAACTCTTGTCTGGCACCTTCCCCGGTGGAGTTGTGCATGGGGTGTCTTTGGAACATTTTGTCACCGGCCGACTCCAAAATTCAGCGGTTCCCCATCTCAGCCCAGAAAGCAGGAAGAAAAACTTTTGTGGTGTCCTTTTGATGCCTACCAGAGCAATGTAAAAACTACCAACAGAACTCGTCCCTGGCACCTTCGCTAGTGGAGTTGTGCAGGGGGTGTATTTATTAAAATTTTGTCACCGTCCGACTACAAAATTCAGCGGTTCCCCATCTCAGCCCAGAAAGCAGGAAGAACAACTTTTGTGGTGTCTTTCAGATGCCTACCGGAGCAATGTAAAAACTACCAGGAGAACTCGTGCCTGGCACCTTCCCCGGTGGAGTTGTGCATGGGGTGTGTTTGGAACATTTTGTCACCAGCCGAGTCCAAAATTCAGCGGTTCCCCATCTCAGCCCAGAAAGCAAGTAGAACAACTTTTGTGGTGCCTTTCAAATGCCTACCAAGGTAGTGTAAAAACTATCAAGAGAACTCCTGTCTGGCACCTTCCCCGGTGGAGTTGTGCAGGGGGTGTGTTTGGAACATTTTGTCACCGGCCGACTCCAAAATTCAGCGGTTCCCCATCTCAGCCCAGAGAGCAGGTAGAACAACTTTTGTGGTGTCTTTCAGATGCCTACTGGAGCAATGTAAAAACTACCAGGAGAACTCCTGTCTGGCACCTTCCCCGGTGGAGTTGTGCATGGGGTGTGTTTGGAACATTTTGTCACCAGCCGACTCCAAAATTCAGCCGTTCCCCATCTCAGCCCAGAAAGCAGGTAGAACTACTTTTGTGGTGTCTTTCAGGTGCCTACCAAGGTAGTGTAAAAACTACTAAGAGAACTCCTGCCTGGCACCTTCCCCGGTGGAGTTGTGCAGGGGGTGTGTTTGGAACATTTTGTCACCGGCCGACTCCAAAATTCAGCGGTTCCCCATCTCAGCCCAGAAAGCAGGTAGAACAACTTTTGTGGTGTCTTTCAGATGCCTACCGGAGCAATGTAAAAACTACCAGGAGAACTCCTGTCTGGCACCTTCCCCGGTGGAGTTGTGCATGGGGTGTGTTTGGAACATTTTGTCACCGGCCGACTCCAAAATTCAGCTGTTCCCCATCTCAGCCCAGAAAGCAGGTAGAACAACTTTTGTAGTGTCTTGTTGATGCCTACCGGAGCAATGTAAAAACTACCAACAGAATTCATTCCTAGCACCTTCGCTAGTGGAGTTGTGCATGGGGTGTATTTATTAAAATTTGTTCACCAGCCGAGTCCAAAATTCAGCTGTTCCCCATCTCAGCCCAGAAAGCAGGTAGAACAACTTTTGTGGTGCCTTTCAGCTGCCTACCAAGGTAGTGTAAAAACTATCAAGAGAACTCTTGTCTGGCACCTTCCCCGGTGGAGTTGTGCATGGGGAGTGTTTGGAACATTTCGTCACCAGCCAAGTCCAAAATTCAGCGGTTCCCCATCTCAGCCCAGAAAGCAGGAAGAACAACTTTTTTAGTGCCTTTCAGGTGCCTACCGGAGCAATGTAAAAACTCCCAGGAGAACTCCTGTCTGGCACCTTCCCCGGTGGAGTTGTGCATGGGGTGTGTTTGGAACATTTTGTCACCAGCCGACTCCAAAATTCAGCGGTTCCCCATCTCAGCCCAGAAAGCAGGTAGAACAACTTTTGTCGTGCCTTTCAAATGCCTACCAAGGTAGTGTAAAAACTACCAAGAGAACTCCTGTCTGGCACCTTCCCCGGTGGAGTTGTGCATGGGGTGTGTTTGGAACATTCTGTCACCAGCCGAGTCCAAAATTCAGC
Organism: Falco biarmicus; assembly: GCF_023638135.1. NCBI lineage: Eukaryota > Metazoa > Chordata > Aves > Falconiformes > Falconidae > Falco > Falco biarmicus. Next base: position 415,222 of record NW_026612005.1, on the reverse strand, counting down.
GATTCCCCATCTCAGCCCACAAAGCAGGAAGAACAACTTTTGTAGTGTCTTTTTGATGCCTACCGGAGCAATGTAAAAACTACCAACAGAATTCGTTCCTGGAACCTTCGCTAGTGGAGTTGTGCATGGGGTGTATTTATTAAAATTTTGTCACCAGCCGAGTCCAAAATTCAGCGGTTCCCCATCTCAGCCCAGAAAGCAGGTAGAACAACTTTTGTGGTGCCTTTCAGCTGCCTACCAAGGTAGTGTAAAAACTACCAGGAGAACTCCTTTCTGGCACCGTCTCCGGTGGAGTTGTGCATGGGGTGTGTTTGGAACATTTTGTCACCAGCCGACTCCAAAATTCAGCTGTTCCCCATCTCAGCCCAGAAAGCAGGTAGAACAACTTTTGTGGTGTCTTTCAGGTGCCTACCAAGGTAGTGTAAAAACTACCAGGAGAACTCCCGTCTGGCACCTTCCCCGGTGGAGTTGTGCATGGGGTGTGTTTGGAACATTTTGTCACCGGCCGAGTCCAAAATTCAGCGGTTCCCCATCTCAGCCCAGAAAGCAGGTAGAACAACTTTTGTGGTGTCTTTCAGATGCCTACCAAGGTAGTGTAAAAACTATTAAGAGAACTCCTGTCTGGCACCTTCCCCGGTGGAGTTGTGCATGGGGTGTGTTTGGAACATTTTGTCACCGGCCGACTCCAAAATTCAGCGTTTCCCCATCTCAGCCCAGAAAGCAGGAAGAACAACTTTTGTGGTGTCCTTTTGATGCCTACCGGAGCAATGTAAAAACTACCAACAGAACTCGTCCCTGGCACCTTCGCTAGTGGAGTTGTGCAGGGGGTGTATATATTAAAATTTTGTCACCAGCCGAGTCCAAAATTCAGCGGTTCCCCATCTCAGCCCAGAAAGCAGGTAGAACAACTTTTGTGGTGTCTTTCAGATGCCTGCCGGAGCAATGTAAAAACTACCAGGAGAACTCGTTTCTGGCACCTTCCCCGGTGGAGTTGTGCATGGGGTGTGTTTGGAACATTTTGTCACCGGCCGAGTCCTAAATTCTGCTGTTCCCCATCTCAGCCCAGAAAGCAGGTAGAACAACTTTTTTGGTGCCTTTCAGGTGCCTACCAAGGTAATGTAAAAACTACTAAGAGAACTCCTGTCTGGCACCTTCCCCGGTGGAGTTGTGCATGGGGTGTGTTTGGAACATTTTGTCACCGGCCGACTCCAAAATTCAGCGGTTCCCCATCTCAGCCCAGAGAGCAGGTAGAACAACTTTTGTGGTGCCTTTCAGGTGCCTACCAAGGTAGTGTAAAAACTATCAAGAGAACTCTTGTCTGGCACCTTCCCCGGTGGAGTTGTGCATGGGGTGTGTTTGGAACATTTTGTCACCGGCCGACTCCAAAATTCAGCGGTTCCCCATCTCAGCCCAGAAAGCAGGTAGAACAACTTTTGTGGTGTCTTTCAGGTGCCTACCAAGGTAGTGTAAAAACTACCAACAGAACTCCTGTCTGGCACCTTCCCCGGTGGAGTTGTGCAGGGGGTGTGTTTGGAACATTTTGTCACCAGCCGACTCCAAAATTCAGCTGTTCCCCATCTCAGCCCAGAAAGCAGGTAGAACAACTTTTGTGGTGCCTTTCAGCTGCCTACCAAGATAGTGTTAAAACTACTAAGAGAACTCTTGACTGGTACCTTCCCCGGTGGAGCTGTGCATGGGGTGTGTTTGGAACATTTTGTCACCGGCCGACTCCAAAATTCAGCGGTTCCCCATCTCAGCCCAGAGAGCAGGTAGAACAACTTTTGTGGTGTCTTTCAGATGCCTACCGGAGCAATGTAAAAACTACCAAGAGAACTCGTGCCTGGCACCTTCCCCGGTGGAGTTGTGCATGGGGTGTCTTTGGAACATTTTGTCACCAGCCGAGTCCTAAATTCTTCTGTTCCCCATCTCAGCCCAGAAAGCAGGTAGAACAACTTTTTTGGTGCCTTTCAGGTGCCTACCAAGGTAATGTAAAAACTACTAAGAGAACTCCTGTCTGGCACCTTCCCCGGTGGAGTTGTGCATGGGGTGTGTTTGGAACATTTTGTCACCGGCCGACTCCCAAATTCCGCGGTTCCCCATCTCAGCCCAGAGAGCAGATAGAACAACTTTTGTGGTGTCTTTCAGATGCCTACCAAGGTAGTGTAAACACTACTAAGAGAACTCCTGTCTGGCACCTTCCCCGGTGGAGTTGTGCATGGGGTGTGTTTGGAAAATTTTGTCACCGGCCGACTCCAAAATTCAGCGGTTCCCCATCTCAGCCCAGAGAGCAGGTAGAACAACTTTTGTGGTGTCTTTCAGATGCCTACCGGAGCAATGTAAAAACTACCAGGAGAACTCCTGTCTGGCACCTTCCCCGGTGGAGTTGTGCATGGGGTGTGTTTGGAACATTTTGTCACCGGCCGACTCCAAAATTCAGCGGTTCCCCATCTCAGCCCAGAAAGCAGGTAGAACAACTTTTGTGGTGTCTTTCAGATGCCTACCGGAGCAATGTAAAAACTACCAGGAGAACTCCTGTCTGGCACCTTCGCCGGTGGAGTTGTGCATGGGGTGTGTTTGGAACATTTTGTCACCAGCCGAGTCCAAAATTCAGCGGTTCCCCATCTCAGCCCAGAAAGCAGGTAGAACAACTTTTGTCGTGCCTTTCAAATACCTACCAAGGTAGTGTAAAAAGTACCAAGAGAATTCCTGTCTGGCACCTTCCCCGGTGGAGTTGTGCATGGGGTGTGTTTGGAACATTTTGTCACCGGCCGACTCCAAAATTCAGCGGTTCCCCATCTCAGCCCAGAAAGCAGGTAGAACAACTTTTGTGGTGTCCTTTTGATGCCTACCGGAGCAATGTAAAAACTACCAACAGAACTCGTCCCTGGCACCTTCGCTAGTGGAGTTGTGCATGGGGTGTATTTATTAAAATTTTGTCACCAGCCGAGTCCAAAATTCAGCGGTTCCCCATCTCAGCCCAGAAAGCAGGTAGAACAACTTTTGTGGTGCCTTTCAAATGCCTGCCAAGGTAGTGTAAAAACTACCAAGAGAACTCCTGCCTGGCACCTTCCCCGGTGGAGTTGTGCATGGGGTGTGTTTGGAACATTTTGTCACCGGCCGACTCCAAAATTCAGCGGTTCCCCATCTCAGCCCAGAGAGCAGGTAGAACAACTTTTGTGGTGTCTTTCAGATGCCTACCAAGGTAGTGTAAAAACTATTAAGAGAACTCCTGTCTGGCACCTTCCCCGGTGGAGTTGTGCAGGGGGTGTGTTTGGAACATTTTGTCACCGGCCGACTCCAAAATTCAGCGGTTCCCCATCTCAGCCCAGAAAGCAGGTAGAACAACTTTTGTGGTGTCTTTCAGATGCCTACCGGAGCAATGTAAAAACTACCAGGAGAACTCCTGCCTGGCACCTTCCCCGGTGGAGTTGTGCATGGGGTGTGTTTGGAACATTTTGTCACTGGCCGACTCCAAAATTCAGCGGTTCCCCATCTCAGCCCAGAGAGCAGGTAGAACAACTTTTGTGGTGTCTTTCAGATGCCTACCGGAGCAATGTAAAAACTACCAGGAGAACTCGTGCCTGGCACCTTCCCCGGTGGAGTTGTGCATGGGGTGTCTTTGGAACATTTTGTCACCGGCCGAGTCCTAAATTCTGCTGTTCCCCATCTCAGCCCAGAAAGCAGGTAGAACAACTTTTGTGGTGCCTTTCAGCTGCCTACCAAGGTAGTGTAAAAACTACTAAGAGAACTCCTGTCTGGCACCTTCCCCGGTGGAGTTGTGCATGGGGTGTGTTTGGAACATTTTGTCACCGGCCGACTCCAAAATTCAGTGGTTCCCCATCTCAGCCCAGAGAGCAGGTAGAACAACTTTTGTGGTGTCTTTCAGATGCCTACCAAGGTAGTGTAAAAACTATTAAGAGAACTCCTGTCTGGCACCTTCCCCGGTGGAGTTGTGCATGGGGTGTGTTTGGAACATTTTGTCACCGGCCGACTCCAAAATTCAGCGGTTCCCCATCTCAGCCCAGAAAGCAGGAAGAACAACTTTTGTGGTGTCCTTTTGATGCCTACAGGAGCAATGTAAAAACTACCAGGAGAACTCCTGTCTGGCACCTTCCCCGGTGGAGTTGTGCATGGGGTGTGTTTGGAACATTTTGTCACCAGCCGAGTCCAAAATTCAGCGGTTCCCCATCTCAGCCCAGAAAGCAGGAAGAACAACTTTTGTGGTGTCCTTTTGATGCCTACCGGAGCAATGTAAAAACTACCAACAGAACTCGTCCCTGGCACCTTCGCTAGTGGAGTTGTGCAGGGGGTGTATTTATTAAAATGTTGTCACCAGCCGAGTCCAAAATTCAGCTGTTCCCCATCTCAGCCCAGAAAGCAGGTAGAACAACTTTTTTGGTGCCTTTCAGCTGCCTACCAAGGTAGTGTAAAAACTATCAAGAGAACTCCTGTCTGGCACCTTCCCCGGTGGAGTTGTGCAGGGGGTGTGTTTTGAACATTTTGTCACTGGCCGACTCCAAAATTCAGCGGTTCCCCATCTCAGCCCAGAAAGCAGGTAGAACAACTTTTCTGGTGTCTTTCAGATGCCTACCAAGGTAGTGTAAAAACTATTAAGAGAACTCCTGTCTGGCACCTTCCCCGGTGGAGTTGTGCATGGGGTGTGTTTGGAACATTTTGTCACCGGCCGACTCCAAAATTCAGTGGTTCCCCATTTCAGCCCAGAGAGCAGGTAGAACAACTTTTGTGGTGTCTTTCAGATGCCTACCGGAGCAATGTAAAAACTACCAGGAGAACTCCTGTCTGGCACCTTCCCCGGTGGAGTTGTGCAGGGGGTGTGTTTGGAACATTTTGTCACCGGCCGAGTCCAAAATTCAGCGGTTCCCCATCTCAGCCCAGAAAGCAGGAAGAACAACTTTTGTGGTGTCTTTCAGATGCCTACCGGAGCAATGTAAAAACTACCAGGAGAACTCCTGTCTGGCACCTTCCCCAGTGGAGTTGTGTGTGGGGTGTGTTTGGAACATTTTGTCACCGGCCGACTCCAAAATTCAGCTGTTCCCCATCTCAGCCCAGAAAGCAGGTAGAACAACTTTTGTGGTGTCCTTTTGATGCCTACCGGAGCAATGTAAAAACTACCAGGAGAACTCGTCCCTGGCACCTTCGCTAGTGGAGTTGTGCATGGGGTGTATTTATTAAAATGTTGTCACCAGCTGAGTCCAAAATTCAGCTGTTCCCCATCTCAGCCCAGAAAGCAGGTAGAACAACTTTTGTGGTGCCTTTCAAATGCCTACCAAGGTAGTGTAAAAACTACCAGGAGAACTCCTTTCTGGCACCTTTCCCGGTGGAGTTGTGCATGGGGTGTGTTTGGAACATTTTGTCACCAGCCGAGTCCAAAATTCAGCGGTTCCCCATCTCAGCCCAGAAAGCAGGTAGAACAACTTTTGTGGTTTCTTTCAGATGCCTACCGGAGCAATGTAAAAACTACCAGGAGAACTCCTGTCTGGCACCTTCCCCGGTGGAGTTGTGCATGGGGTGTGTTTGGAACATTCTGTCACCAGCCGAGTCCAAAATTCAGCGGTTCCCCATCTCAGCCCAGAAAGCAGGTAGAACAACTTTTGTGGTGCCTTTCAAATGCCTACCAAGGTAGTGTAAAAACTATCAAGAGAACTCCTGTCTGGCACCTTCCCCGGTGGAGTTGTGCATGGGGTGTGTTTGGAACATTTTGTCACCAGCCGAGTCCAAAATTCAGCTGTTCCCCATCTCAGCCCAGAAAGCAGGTAGAACAACTTTTGTAGTGTCTTTTTGATGCCTACCGGAGCAATGTAAAAACTACCAACAGAATTCATTCCTGGCACCTTCGCTAGTGGAGTTGTGCATGGTGTGTATTTATTAAAATTTTGTCACCAGCCGAGTCCAAAATTCAGCGGTTCCCCATCTCAGCCCAGAAAGCAGGTAGAACAACTTTTTTGGTGCCTTTCAGCTGCCTACCAAGGTAGTGTAAAAACTATCAAGAGAACTCCTGTCTGGCACCTTCCCCGGTGGAGTTGTGCATGGGGTGTGTTTGGAACATTTCGTCACCAGCCAAGTCCAAAATTCAGCGGTTCCCCATCTCAGCCCAGAAAGCAGGTAGAACAACTTTTGTGGTGCCTTTCAGCTGCCTACCAAGGTAGTGTAAAAACTACTAAGAGAACTCCTGTCTGGCACCTTCCCCGGTGGAGTTGTGCATGGGGTGTGTTTGGAACATTTTGTCACCGGCCGACTCCAAAATTCAGTGGTTCCCCATTTCAGCCCAGAGAGCAGGTAGAACAACTTTTGTGGTGTCCTTTTGATGCCTACCGGAGCAATGTAAAAACTACCAGGAGAACTCGTCCCTGGCACCTTCGCTAGTGGAGTTGTGCATGGGGTGTATTTATTAAAATGTTGTCACCAGCTGAGTCCAAAATTCAGCTGTTCCCCATCTCAGCCCAGAAAGCAGGTAGAACAACTTTTGTGGTGTCTTTCAGATGCCTACCGGAGCAATGTAAAAACTACCAGGAGAACTCCTGTCTGGCACCTTCCCCGGTGGAGTTGTGCATGGGGTGTGTTTGGAACATTCTGTCACCAGCCGAGTCCAAAATTCAGCGGTTCCCCATCTCAGCCCAGAAAGCAGGTAGAACAACTTTTGTGGTGCCTTTCAAATGCCTACCAAGGTAGTGTAAAAACTATCAAGAGAACTCCTGTCTGGCACCTTCCCCGGTGGAGTTGTGCAGGGGGTGTGTTTGGAACATTTTGTCACCAGCCGAGTCCAAAATTCAGCGGTTCCCCATCTCAGCCCAGAAAGCAGGTAGAACAACTTTTTTGGTGCCTTTCAGATGCCTACCAAGGTAGTGTAAAAACTATCAAGAGAACTCCTGTCTGGCACCTTCCCCGGTGGAGTTGTGCATGGGGTGTGTTTGGAACATTTTGTCACCGGCCGACTCCAAAATTCAGCGGTTCCCCATCTCAGCCCAGAGAGCAGGTAGAACAACTTTTGTGGTGTCTTTCAGCTGCCTACCAAGGTAGTGTAAAAACTACTAAGAGAACTCCAGTCTGGCACCTTCCCCGGTGGAGTTGTGCAGGGGGTGTGTTTGGAACATTTTGTCACCGGCCGACTCCAAAATTCAGTGGTTCCCCATTTCAGCCCAGAGAGCAGGTAGAACAACTTTTGTGGTGTCTTTCAGATGCCTACCGGAGCAATGTAAAAACTACCAGGAGAACTCCTGTCTGGCACCTTCCCCGGTGGAGTTGTGCAGGGGGTGTGTTTGGTACATTTTGTCACCGGCCGAGTCCAAAATTCAGCGGTTCCCCATCTCAGCCCAGAAAGCAGGTAAAACAACTTTTGTGGTGTCTTTCAGATGCCTACCGGAGCAATGTAAAAACTACCAGGAGAACTCCTGTCTGGCACCTTCCCCGGTGGAGTTGTGCATGGGGTGTGTTTGGAACATTTTGTCACCAGCCGACTCCAAAATTCAGCGGTTCCCCATCTCAGCCCAGAAAGCAGGTAGAACAACTTTTGTGGTGCCTTTCAAATGCCTACCAAGGTAGTGTAAAAACTACCAGGAGAACTCCTGCCTGGCACCTTCCCCGGTGGAGTTGTGCATGGGGTGTGTTTGGAACATTTTGTCTCCAGCCGACTCCAAAATTCAGCTGTTCCCCATCTCAGCCCAGAAAGCAGGTAGAACAACTTTTGTGGTGTCCTTTTGATGCCTACCGGAGCAATGTAAAAACTACCAGGAGAACTCGTCCCTGGCACCTTCGCTAGTGGAGTTGTGCATGGGGTGTATTTATTAAAATGTTGTCACCAGCTGAGTCCAAAATTCAGCTGTTCCCCATCTCAGCCCAGAAAGCAGGTAGAACAACTTTTGTGGTGCCTTTCAGATGCCTACCGGAGCAATGTAAAAACTACCAGGAGAACTCCTTTCTGGCACCTTCCCCGGTGGAGTTGTGCATGGGGTGTGTTTGGAACATTTTGTCACCGGCCGACTCCAAAATTCAGCGGTTCCCCATCTCAGCCCAGAAAGCAGGAAGAACAACTTTTGTGGTGCCTTTCAGCTGCCTACCAAGGTAGTGTAAAAACTACTAAGAGAACTCCTGTCTGACACCTTCCCCGGTGGAGTTGTGCAGGGGGTGTGTTTGGAACATTTTGTCTCCAGCCGACTCCAAAATTAGGCGGTTCCCCATCTCAGCCCAGAAAGCAGGTAGAACAACTTTTGTGGTGCCTTTCAAATGCCTACCAAGGTAGTGTAAAAACTACCAGGAGAACTCCTTTCTGGCACCTTCCCCGGTGGAGTTGTGCATGGGGTGTGTTTGGAACATTTTGTCACCAGCCGAGTCCAAAATTCAGCTGTTCCCCATCTCAGCCCAGAAAGCAGGTAGAACAACTTTAGTAGTGTCTTTTTGATGCCTACCGGAGCAATGTAAAAACTACCAACAGAATTCGTTCCTAGCACCTTCGCTAGTGGAGTTGTGCATGGGGTGTATTTATTAAAATTTTGTCACCAGCCGAGTCCAAAATTCAGCGGTTCCCCATCTCAGCCCAGAAAGCAGGTAGAACAACTTTTTTGGTGCCTTTCAGCTGCCTACCAAGGTAGTGTAAAAACTATCAAGAGAACTCCTGTCTGGCACCTTCCCCGGTGGAGTTGTGCATGGGGTGTGTTTGGAACATTTCGTCACCAGCCAAGTCCAAAATTCAGCGGTTCCCCATCTCAGCCCAGAAAGCAGGTAGAACAACTTTTGTGGTGTCTTTCAGATGCCTACCGGAGCAATGTAAAAACTACCAGGAGAACTCCTGTCTGGCACCTTCCCCGGTGGAGTTGTGCATGGGGTGTGTTTGGAACATTTTTTCACCAGCCAAGTCCAAAATTCAGCGGTTCCCCATCTCAGCCCAGAAAGCAGGTAGAACAACTTTTGTGGTGTCTTTCAAATACCTACCAAGGTAGTGTAAAAAGTACCAAGAGAACTCCTGTCTGGCACCTTCCCCGGTGGAGTTGTGCATGGGGTGTGTTTGGAACATTTTGTCACCGGCCGAGTCCAAAATTCAGCGGTTCCCCATCTCAGCCCAGAAAGCAGGAAGAACAACTTTTGTGGTGTCCTTTTGATGCCTACCGGAGCAATGTAAAAACTACCAACAGAACTCGTCCCTGGCACCTTCGCTAGTGGAGTTGTGCAGGGGGTGTATTTATTAAAATGTTGTCACCAGCCGAGTCCAAAATTCAGCGGTTCCCCATCTCAGCCCAGAAAGCAGGTAGAACAACTTTTTTGGTGCCTTTCAGCTGCCTACCAAGGTAGTGTAAAAACTATCAAGAGAACTCCTGTCTGGCACCTTCCCCGGTGGAGTTGTGCAGGGGGTGTGTTTGGAACATTTTGTCACCGGCCGACTCCAAAATTCAGCGGTTCCCCATCTCAGCCCAGAAAGCAGGTAGAACAACTTTTCTGGTGTCTTTCAGATGCCTACCAAGGTAGTGTAAAAACTATTAAGAAAACTCCTGTCTGGCACCTTCCCCGGTGGAGTTGTGCATGGGGTGTGTTTGGAACATTTTGTCACCGGCCGACTCCAAAATTCAGTGGTTCCCCATTTCAGCCCAGAGAGCAGGTAGAACAACTTTTGTGGTGTCTTTCAGATGCCTACCGGAGCAATGTAAAAACTACCAGGAGAACTCCTGTCTGGCACCTTCCCCGGTGGAGTTGTGCAGGGGGTGTGTTTGGAACATTTTGTCACCGGCCGAGTCCAAAATTCAGCGGTTCCCCATCTCAGCCCAGAAAGCAGGAAGAACAACTTTTGTGGTGTCTTTCAGATGCCTACCGGAGCAATGTAAAAACTACCAGGAGAACTCCTGTCTGGCACCTTCCCCAGTGGAGTTGTGTGTGGGGTGTGTTTGGAACATTTTGTCACCGGCCGACTCCAAAATTCAGCGGTTCCCCATCTCAGCCCAGAAAGCAGGTAGAACAACTTTTGTGGTGTCCTTTTGATGCCTACCGGAGCAATGTAAAAACTACCAGGAGAACTCCTGTCTGGCACCTTCCCCGGTGGAGTTGTGCATGGGGTGTATTTATTAAAATGTTGTCACCAGCTGAGTCCAAAATTCAGCTGTTCCCCATCTCAGCCCAGAAAGCAGGTAGAACAACTTTTGTGGTGCCTTTCAAATGCCTACCAAGGTAGTGTAAAAACTACCAGGAGAACTCCTTTCTGGCACCTTCCCCGGTGGAGTTGTGCATGGGGTGTGTTCGGAACATTTTGTCACCAGCCGAGTCCAAAATTCAGCGGTTCCCCATCTCAGCCCAGAAAGCAGGTAGAACAACTTTTGTGGTGTCTTTCAGATGCCTACCGGAGCAATGTAAAAACTACCAGGAGAACTCCTGTCTGGCACCTTCCCCGGTGGAGTTGTGCATGGGGTGTGTTTGGAACATTCTGTCACCAGCCGAGTCCAAAATTCAGCGGTTCCCCATCTCAGCCCAGAAAGCAGGTAGAACAACTTTTGTGGTGCCTTTCAAATGCCTACCAAGGTAGTGTAAAAACTATCAAGAGAACTCCTGTCTGGCACCTTCCCCGGTGGAGTTGTGCATGGGGTGTGTTTGGAACATTTTGTCACCAGCCGAGTCCAAAATTCAGCTGTTCCCCATCTCAGCCCAGAAAGCAGGTAGAACAACTTTTGTAGTGTCTTTTTGATGCCTACCGGAGCAATGTAAAAACTACCAACAGAATTCATTCCTGGCACCTTCGCTAGTGGAGTTGTGCAGGGGGTGTATTTATTAAAATGTTGTCACCAGCCGAGTCCAAAATTCAGCGGTTCCCCATCTCAGCCCAGAAAGCAGGTAGAACAACTTTTTTGGTGCCTTTCAGCTGCCTACCAAGGTAGTGTAAAAACTATCAAGAGAACTCCTGTCTGGCACCTTCCCCGGTGGAGTTGTGCAGGGGGTGTGTTTGGAACATTTTGTCACCGGCCGACTCCAAAATTCAGCGGTTCCCCATCTCAGCCCAGAAAGCAGGTAGAACAACTTTTCTGGTGTCTTTCAGATGCCTACCAAGGTAGTGTAAAAACTATTAAGAAAACTCCTGTCTGGCACCTTCCCCGGTGGAGTTGTGCATGGGGTGTGTTTGGAACATTTTGTCACCGGCCGACTCCAAAATTCAGTGGTTCCCCATTTCAGCCCAGAGAGCAGGTAGAACAACTTTTGTGGTGTCTTTCAGATGCCTACCGGAGCAATGTAAAAACTACCAGGAGAACTCCTGTCTGGCACCTTCCCCGGTGGAGTTGTGCAGGGGGTGTGTTTGGAACATTTTGTCACCGGCCGAGTCCAAAATTCAGCGGTTCCCCATCTCAGCCCAGAAAGCAGGAAGAACAACTTTTGTGGTGTCTTTCAGATGCCTACCGGAGCAATGTAAAAACTACCAGGAGAACTCCTGTCTGGCACCTTCCCCAGTGGAGTTGTGTGTGGGGTGTGTTTGGAACATTTTGTCACCGGCCGACTCCAAAATTCAGCGGTTCCCCATCTCAGCCCAGAAAGCAGGTAGAACAACTTTTGTGGTGTCCTTTTGATGCCTACCGGAGCAATGTAAAAACTACCAGGAGAACTCGTCCCTGGCACCTTCGCTAGTGGAGTTGTGCATGGGGTGTATTTATTAAAATGTTGTCACCAGCTGAGTCCAAAATTCAGCTGTTCCCCATCTCAGCCCAGAAAGCAGGTAGAACAACTTTTGTGGTGCCTTTCAAATGCCTACCAAGGTAGTGTAAAAACTACCAGGAGAACTCCTGCCTGGCACCTTCCCCGGTGGAGTTGTGCATGGGGTGTGTTTGGAACATTTTGTCACCAGCCGAGTCCAAAATTCAGCGGTTCCCCATCTCAGCCCAGAAAGCAGGTAGAACAACTTTTGTGGTGTCTTTCAGATGCCTACCGGAGCAATGTAAAAACTACCAGGAGAACTCCTGTCTGGCACCTTCCCCGGTGGAGTTGTGCATGGGGTGTGTTTGGAACATTCTGTCACCAGCCGAGTCCAAAATTCAGCGGTTCCCCATCTCAGCCCAGAAAGCAGGTAGAACAACTTTTGTGGTGCCTTTCAAATGCCTACCAAGGTAGTGTAAAAACTATCAAGAGAACTCCTGTCTGGCACCTTCCCCGGTGGAGTTGTGCATGGGGTGTGTTTGGAACATTTTGTCACCAGCCGAGTCCAAAATTCAGCTGTTCCCCATCTCAGCCCAGAAAGCAGGTAGAACAACTTTTGTAGTGTCTTTTTGATGCCTACCGGAGCAATGTAAAAACTACCAACAGAATTCATTCCTGGCACCTTCGCTAGTGGAGTTGTGCATGGTGTGTATTTATTAAAATTTTGTCACCAGCCGAGTCCAAAATTCAGCGGTTCCCCATCTCAGCCCAGAAAGCAGGTAGAACAACTTTTTTGGTGCCTTTCAGCTGCCTACCAAGGTAGTGTAAAAACTATCAAGAGAACTCCTGTCTGACACCTTCCCCGGTGGAGTTGTGCAGGGGGTGTGTTTGGAACATTTTGTCACTGGCCGACTCCAAAATTCAGCGGTTCCCCATCTCAGCCCAGAAAGCAGGTAGAACAACTTTTCTGGTGTCTTTCAGATGCCTACCAAGGTAGTGTAAAAACTATTAAGAAAACTCCTGTCTGGCACCTTCCCCGGTGGAGTTGTGCATGGGGTGTGTTTGGAACATTTTGTCACCGGCCGACTCCAAAATTCAGTGGTTCCCCATTTCAGCCCAGAGAGCAGGTAGAACAACTTTTGTGGTGTCTTTCAGATGCCTACCGGAGCAATGTAAAAACTACCAGGAGAACTCCTGTCTGGCACCTTCCCCGGTGGAGTTGTGCAGGGGGTGTGTTTGGAACATTTTGTCACCGGCCGACTCCAAAATTCAGCGGTTCCCCATCTCAGCCCAGAAAGCAGGTAGAACAACTTTTCTGGTGTCTTTCAGATGCCTACCAAGGTAGTGTAAAAACTATTAAGAAAACTCCTGTCTGGCACCTTCCCCGGTGGAGTTGTGCATGGGGTGTGTTTGGAACATTTTGTCACCGGCCGACTCCAAAATTCAGTGGTTCCCCATTTCAGCCCAGAGAGCAGGTAGAACAACTTTTGTGGTGTCTTTCAGATGCCTACCGGAGCAATGTAAAAACTACCAGGAGAACTCCTGTCTGGCACCTTCCCCGGTGGAGTTGTGCAGGGGGTGTGTTTGGAACATTTTGTCACCGGCCGAGTCCAAAATTCAGCGGTTCCCCATCTCAGCCCAGAAAGCAGGTAGAACAACTTTTGTGGTGTCTTTCAGATGCCTACCGGAGCAATGTAAAAACTACCAGGAGAACTCCTGTCTGGCACCTTCCCCAGTGGAGTTGTGTGTGGGGTGTGTTTGGAACATTTTGTCACCGGCCGACTCCAAAATTCAGCGGTTCCCCATCTCAGCCCAGAAAGCAGGTAGAACAACTTTTGTGGTGTCCTTTTGATGCCTACCGGAGCAATGTAAAAACTACCAGGAGAACTCGTCCCTGGCACCTTCGCTAGTGGAGTTGTGCATGGGGTGTATTTATTAAAATGTTGTCACCAGCTGAGTCCAAAATTCAGCTGTTCCCCATCTCAGCCCAGAAAGCAGGTAGAACAACTTTTGTGGTGCCTTTCAAATGCCTACCAAGGTAGTGTAAAAACTACCAGGAGAACTCCTTTCTGGCACCTTCCCCGGTGGAGTTGTGCATGGGGTGTGTTTGGAACATTTTGTCACCAGCCGAGTCCAAAATTCAGCGGTTCCCCATCTCAGCCCAGAAAGCAGGTAGAACAACTTTTGTGGTGTCTTTCAGATGCCTACCGGAGCAATGTAAAAACTACCAGGAGAACTCCTGTCTGGCACCTTCCCCGGTGGAGTTGTGCATGGGGTGTGTTTGGAACATTCTGTCACCAGCCGAGTCCAAAATTCAGCGGTTCCCCATCTCAGCCCAGAAAGCAGGTAGAACAACTTTTGTGGTGCCTTTCAAATGCCTACCAAGGTAGTGTAAAAACTATCAAGAGAACTCCTGTCTGGCACCTTCCCCGGTGGAGTTGTGCATGGGGTGTGTTTGGAACATTTTGTCACCAGCCGAGTCCAAAATTCAGCTGTTCCCCATCTCAGCCCAGAAAGCAGGTAGAACAACTTTTGTAGTGTCTTTTTGATGCCTACCGGAGCAATGTAAAAACTACCAACAGAATTCATTCCTGGCACCTTCGCTAGTGGAGTTGTGCATGGTGTGTATTTATTAAAATTTTGTCACCGGCCGAGTCCAAAATTCAGCGTTTCCCCATCTCAGCCCAGAAAGCAGGTAGAACAACTTTTTTGGTGCCTTTCAGCTGCCTACCAAGGTAGTGTAAAAACTATCAAGAGAACTCCTGTCTGGCACCTTCCCCGGTGGAGTTGTGCATGGGGTGTGTTTGGAACATTTCGTCACCAGCCAAGTCCAAAATTCAGCGGTTCCCCATCTCAGCCCAGAAAGCAGGTAGAACAACTTTTGTGGTGCCTTTCAGATGCCTACCAAGGTAGTGTAAAAACTACTAAGAGAACTCCTGTCTGGCACCTTCCCCGGTGGAGTTGTGCATGGGGTGTGTTTGGAACATTTTGTCACCGGCCGACTCCAAAATTCAGTGGTTCCCCATTTCAGCCCAGAGAGCAGGTAGAACAACTTTTGTGGTGTCTTTCAGATGCCTACCGGAGCAATGTAAAAACTACCAGGAGAACTCCTGTCTGGCACCTTCCCCGGTGGAGTTGTGCAGGGGGTGTGTTTGGAACATTTTGTCACCGGCCGAGTCCAAAATTCAGCGGTTCCCCATCTCAGCCCAGAAAGCAGGAAGAACAACTTTTGTGGTGTCTTTCAGATGCCTACCGGAGCAATGTAAAAACTACCAGGATACTCCTGTCTGGCACCTTCGCTAGTGGAGTTGTGCGTGGGGTGTGTTTGGAACATTTTGTCACCGGCCGACTCCAAAATTCAGCTGTTCCCCATCTCAGCCCAGAAAGCAGGTAGAACAACTTTTGTAGTGTCTTTTTGATGCCTACCGGAGCAATGTAAAAACTACCAACAGAATTCATTCCTGGCACCTTCGCTAGTGGAGTTGTGCATGGTGTGTATTTATTAAAATTTTGTCACCAGCCGAGTCCAAAATTCAGCGGTTCCCCATCTCAGCCCAGAAAGCAGGTAGAACAACTTTTTTGGTGCCTTTCAAATGCCTACCAAGGTAGTGTAAAAACTATCAAGAGAACTCCTGTCTGGCACCTTCCCCGGTGGAGTTGTGCAGGGGGTGTGTTTGGAACATTTTGTCACTGGCCGACTCCAAAATTCAGCGGTTCCCCATCTCAGCCCAGAAAGCAGGTAGAACAACTTTTCTGGTGTCTTTCAGATGCCTACCAAGGTAGTGTAAAAACTATTAAGAAAACTCCTGTCTGGCACCTTCCCCGGTGGAGTTGTGCATGGGGTGTGTTTGGAACATTTTGTCACCGGCCGACTCCAAAATTCAGTGGTTCCCCATTTCAGCCCAGAGAGCAGGTAGAACAACTTTTGTGGTGTCTTTCAGATGCCTACCGGAGCAATGTAAAAACTACCAGGAGAACTCCTGTCTGGCACCTTCCCCGGTGGAGTTGTGCAGGGGGTGTGTTTGGAACATTTTGTCACCGGCCGACTCCAAAATTCAGCGGTTCCCCATCTCAGCCCAGAAAGCAGGTAGAACAACTTTTCTGGTGTCTTTCAGATGCCTACCAAGGTAGTGTAAAAACTATTAAGAAAACTCCTGTCTGGCACCTTCCCCGGTGGAGTTGTGCATGGGGTGTGTTTGGAACATTTTGTCACCGGCCGACTCCAAAATTCAGTGGTTCCCCATTTCAGCCCAGAGAGCAGGTAGAACAACTTTTGTGGTGTCTTTCAGATGCCTACCGGAGCAATGTAAAAACTACCAGGAGAACTCCTGTCTGGCACCTTCCCCGGTGGAGTTGTGCAGGGGGTGTGTTTGGAACATTTTGTCACCAGCCGAGTCCAAAATTCAGCGGTTCCCCATCTCAGCCCAGAAAGCAGGTAGAACAACTTTTGTCGTGCCTTTCAAATACCTACCAAGGTAGTGTAAAAAGTACCAAGAGAACTCCTGTCTGGCACCTTCCCCGGTGGAGTTGTGCAGGGGGTGTGTTTGGAACATTTTGTCACCAGCCGAGTCCAAAATTCAGCGGTTCCCCATCTCAGCCCAGAAAGCAGGTAGAACAACTTTTTTGGTGCCTTTCAGATGCCTACCAAGGTAGTGTAAAAACTATCAAGAGAACTCCTGTCTGGCACCTTCCCCGGTGGAGTTGTGCATGGGGTGTGTTTGGAACATTTTGTCACCGGCCGACTCCAAAATTCAGCGGTTCCCCATCTCAGCCCAGAAAGCAGGTAGAACAACTTTTGTGGTGTCTTTCAGCTGCCTACCAAGGTAGTGTAAAAACTACTAAGAGAACTCCAGTCTGGCACCTTCCCCGGTGGAGTTGTGCAGGGGGTGTGTTTGGAACATTTTGTCACCGGCCGACTCCAAAATTCAGTGGTTCCCCATTTCAGCCCAGAGAGCAGGTAGAACAACTTTTGTGGTGTCTTTCAGATGCCTACCGGAGTAATGTAAAAACTACCAGGAGAACTCCTGTCTGGCACCTTCCCCGGTGGAGTTGTGCAGGGGGTGTGTTTGGTACATTTTGTCACCGGCCGAGTCCAAAATTCAGCGGTTCCCCATCTCAGCCCAGAAAGCAGGTAAAACAACTTTTGTGGTGTCTTTCAGATGCCTACCGGAGCAATGTAAAAACTACCAGGAGAACTCCTGTCTGGCACCTTCGCTAGTGGAGTTGTGCGTGGGGTGTGTTTGGAACATTTTGTCACCGGCCGACTCCAAAATTCAGCTGTTCCCCATCTCAGCCCAGAAAGCAGGTAGAACAACTTTTGTGGTGTCCTTTTGATGCCTACCGGAGCAATGTAAAAACTACCAGGAGAACTCGTCCCTGGCACCTTCGCTAGTGGAGTTGTGCATGGGGTGTATTTATTAAAATGTTGTCACCAGCTGAGTCCAAAATTCAGCGGTTCCCCATCTCAGCCCAGAAAGCAGGTAGAACAACTTTTGTGGTGTCTTTCAGATGCCTACCGGAGCAATGTAAAAACTACCAGGAGAACTCCTGCCTGGCACCTTCCCCGGTGGAGTTGTGCATGGGGTGTGTTTGGAACATTTTGTCACCGGCCGACTCCAAAATTCAGCGGTTCCCCATCTCAGCCCAGAAAGCAGGTAGAACAACTTTTGTGGTGCCTTTCAGCTGCCTACCAAGGTAGTGTAAAAACTACTAAGAGAACTCCTGTCTGACACCTTCCCCGGTGGAGTTGTGCAGGGGGTGTGTTTGGAACATTTTGTCTCCAGCCGACTCCAAAATTAGGCGGTTCCCCATCTCAGCCCAGAAAGCAGGTAGAACTACTTTTGTGGTGCCTTTCAGCTGCCTACCAAGGTAGTGTAAAAACTACTGAGAGAACTCCTGTCTGGCACCTTCCCCGGTGGAGTTGTGCATGGGGTGTGTTTGGAACATTTTGTCACCGGCCGACTCCAAAATTCAGCGGTTCCCCATCTCAGCCCAGAAAGCAGGTAGAGCAACTTTTGTGGTGTCTTTCAGATGCCTACCGGAGCAATGTAAAATCTACCAGGAGAACTCCTGCCTGGCACCTTCCCCGGTGGAGTTGTGCAGGGGGTGTGCTTGGAACATTTTGTCACCAGCTGACTCCAAAATTCAGCGATTCCCCATCTCAGCCCAGAAAGCAGGTAGAACAACTTTTGTGGTGCCTTTCAAATGCCTACCAAGGTAGTGTAAAAACTACCAGGAGAACTCCTTTCAGGCACCTTCCCCGGTGGAGTTGTGCATGGGGTGTGTTTGGAACATTTTGTCACCGGCCGAGTGCAAAATTCAGCGGTTCCCCATCTCAGCCCAGAAAGCAGGTAGAACAACTTTTGTGGTGTCTTTCAGATGCCTACCGGAGCAATGTAAAAACTACCAGGAGAACTCCTGTCTGGCACCTTCCCCGGTGGAGTTGTGCATGGGGTGTGTTTGGAACATTTTTTCACCGGCCGAGTCCAAAATTCAGCGGTTCCCTTTCTCAGCCCAGAAAGCAGGTAGAACAACTTTTGTGGTGTCCTTTTGATGCCTACCGGAGCAATGTAAAAACTACCAACAGAACTCGTCCCTGGCACCTTCGCTAGTGGAGTTGTGCAGGGGGTGTATTTATTAAAATTTTGTCACCAGCCGAGTCCAAAATTCAGCGGTTCCCCATCTCAGCCCAGAAAGCAGGTAGAACAACTTTTGTGGTGCCTTTCAGCTGCCTACCAAGGTAGTGTAAAAACTATCAGGAGAACTCTTGTCTGGCACCTTCCCTAGTGGAGTTGTGCATGGGGTGTGTTTGGAACATTTTGTCACCGGCCGACTCCAAAATTCAGTGGTTCCCCATTTCAGCCCAGAAAGCAGGTAGAACAACTTTTGTGGTGTCTTTCAGATGCCTACCGGAGCAATGTAAAAACTACCAGGAGAACTCCTGTCTGGAACCTTCCCCGGTGGAGTTGTGCATGGGGTGTGTTTGGAACATTTTGTCACCAGCCGACTCCAAAATACAGCGGTTCCCCATCTCAGCCCAGAAAGCAGGTAGAACAACTTTTGTGATGCCTTTCAAATGCCTACCAAGGTAGTGTAAAAACTACCAAGAGAACTCCTGTCTGGCACCTTCCCCGGTGGAGTTGTGCATGGGTTGTGTTTGGAACATTTTGTCACCGGCCGAGTCCAAAATTCAGCGTTTCCCCATCTCAGCCCAGAAAGCAGGTAGAACAACTTTTGTGGTGTCTTTCAGCTGCCTACCGGAGCAATGTAAAAACTACAGGAGAACTCCTGTCTGGCACCTTCCCCGGTGGAGTTGTGCATGGGGTGTGTTCGGAATATTTTGTCACCAGCCGAGTCCAAAAATTCAGCGGTTCCCCATCTCAGCCCAGAAAGCAGGTAGAACAACTTTTGTGGTGCCTTTCAGCTGCCTACCAAGGTAGTGTAAAAACTACTAAGAGAACTCCTGTCTGGCACCTTCCCCGGTGGAGTTGTGCAGGGGGTGTGTTTGGATCATTTTTTCACCAGCCGACTCCAAAATTCAGCGATTCCCCATCTCAGCCCAGAAAGCAGGTAGAACAACTTTTGTGGTGTCTTTCAGATGCCTACCGGAGCAATGTAAAAACTACCAGGAGAACTCCTGTCTGGCACCTTCCCCGGTGGAGTTGTGCATGGGGTGTGTTTGGAACATTTTTTCACCGGCCGAGTCCAAAATTCAGCGATTCCCCATCTCAGCCCAGAAAGCAGGAAGAACAACTTTTGTGGTGTCCTTTTGATGCCTACCGGAGCAATGTAAAAACTACCAACAGAACTCGTCCCTGGCACCTTCGCTAGTGGAGTTGTGCATGGGGTGTGTTTGGAACATTTTGTCACCGGCCGAATCCAAAATTCAGCGGTTCCCCATCTCAGCCCAGAAAGCAGGTAGAACAACTTTTGTGGTGTCTTTCAGATGCCTACCGGAGCAATGTAAAAACTACTAAGAGAACTCCTGTCTGGCACCTTCCCCGGTGGAGTTGTGCATGGGGTGTGTTTGAACATTTTGTCACCGGCCGACTCCAAAATTCAGTGGTTCCCCATTTCAGCCCAGAGAGCAGGTAGAACAACTTTTGTGGTGTCTTTCAGATGCCTACCGGAGCAATGTAAAAAACTACCAGGAGAACTCCTGTCTGGCACCTTCCCCGGTGGAGTTGTGCAGGGGGTGTGTTTGGAACATTTTGTCACCGGCCGAGTCCAAAATTCAGCGGTTCCCCATCTCAGCCCAGAAAGCAGGAAGAACAACTTTTGTGGTGTCTTTCAGATGCCTACCGGAGCAATGTAAAAACTACCAGGAGAACTCCTGTCTGGCACCTTCGCTAGTGGAGTTGTGCGTGGGTGTGTTTGGAACATTTTGTCACCGGCCGACTCCAAAATTCAGCTGTTCCCCATCTCAGCCCAGAAAGCAGGTAGAACAACTTTTGTAGTGTCTTTTTGATGCCTACCGGAGCAATGTAAAAACTACCAACAGAATTCATTCCTGGCACCTTCGCTAGTGGAGTTGTGCATGGTGTGTATTTATTAAAATTTTGTCACCAGCCGAGTCCAAAATTCAGCGGTTCCCCATCTCAGCCCAGAAAGCAGGTAGAACAACTTTTTTGGTGCCTTTCAGCTGCCTACCAAGGTAGTGTAAAAACTATCAAGAGAACTCCTGTCTGGCACCTTCCCCGGTGGAGTTGTGCAGGGGGTGTGTTTGGAACATTTTGTCACTGGCCGACTCCAAAATTCAGCGGTTCCCCATCTCAGCCCAGAAAGCAGGTAGAACAACTTTTCTGGTGTCTTTCAGATGCCTACCAAGGTAGTGTAAAAACTATTAAGAAAACTCCTGTCTGGCACCTTCCCCGGTGGAGTTGTGCATGGGGTGTGTTTGGAACATTTTGTCACCGGCCGACTCCAAAATTCAGTGGTTCCCCATTTCAGCCCAGAGAGCAGGTAGAACAACTTTTGTGGTGTCTTTCAGATGCCTACCGGAGCAATGTAAAAACTACCAGGAGAACTCCTGTCTGGCACCTTCCCCGGTGGAGTTGTGCAGGGGGTGTGTTTGGAACATTTTGTCACCGGCCGACTCCAAAATTCAGCGGTTCCCCATCTCAGCCCAGAAAGCAGGTAGAACAACTTTTCTGGTGTCTTTCAGATGCCTACCAAGGTAGTGTAAAAACTATTAAGAAAACTCCTGTCTGGCACCTTCCCCGGTGGAGTTGTGCATGGGGTGTGTTTGGAACATTTTGTCACCGGCCGACTCCAAAATTCAGTGGTTCCCCATTTCAGCCCAGAGAGCAGGTAGAACAACTTTTGTGGTGTCTTTCAGATGCCTACCGGAGCAATGTAAAAACTACCAGGAGAACTCCTGTCTGGCACCTTCCCCGGTGGAGTTGTGCAGGGGGTGTGTTTGGAACATTTTGTCACCAGCCGAGTCCAAAATTCAGCGGTTCCCCATCTCAGCCCAGAAAGCAGGTAGAACAACTTTTGTGGTGTCTTTCAGATGCCTACCGGAGCAATGTAAAAACTACCAGGAGAACTCCTGTCTGGCACCTTCCCCGGTGGAGTTGTGCATGGGGTGTGTTTGGAACATTCTGTCACCAGCCGAGTCCAAAATTCAGCGGTTCCCCATCTCAGCCCAGAAAGCAGGTAGAACAACTTTTGTGGTGCCTTTCAAATGCCTACCAAGGTAGTGTAAAAACTATCAAGAGAACTCCTGTCTGGCACCTTCCCCGGTGGAGTTGTGCATGGGGTGTGTTTGGAACATTTTGTCACCAGCCGAGTCCAAAATTCAGCGATTCCCCATCTCAGCCCAGAAAGCAGGTAGAACAACTTTTGTAGTGTCTTTTTGATGCCTACCGGAGCAATGTAAAAACTACCAACAGAATTCATTCCTGGCACCTTCGCTAGTGGAGTTGTGCATGGTGTGTATTTATTAAAATTTTGTCACCAGCCGAGTCCAAAATTCAGCGGTTCCCCATCTCAGCCCAGAAAGCAGGTAGAACAACTTTTTTGGTGCCTTTCAGCTGCCTACCAAGGTAGTGTAAAAACTATCAAGAGAACTCCTGTCTGGCACCTTCCCCGGTGGAGTTGTGCATGGGGTGTGTTTGGAACATTTCGTCACCAGCCAAGTCCAAAATTCAGCGGTTCCCCATCTCAGCCCAGAAAGCAGGTAGAACAACTTTTGTGGTGCCTTTCAGCTGCCTACCAAGGTAGTGTAAAAACTACTAAGAGAACTCCTGTCTGGCACCTTCCCCGGTGGAGTTGTGCATGGGGTGTGTTTGGAACATTTTGTCACCGGCCGACTCCAAAATTCAGTGGTTCCCCATTTCAGCCCAGAGAGCAGGTAGAACAACTTTTGTGGTGTCTTTCAGATGCCTACCGGAGCAATGTAAAAAACTACCAGGAGAACTCCTGTCTGGCACCTTCCCCGGTGGAGTTGTGCAGGGGGTGTGTTTGGTACATTTTGTCACCGGCCGAGTCCAAAATTCAGCGGTTCCCCATCTCAGCCCAGAAAGCAGGAAGAACAACTTTTGTGGTGTCTTTCAGATGCCTACCGGAGCAATGTAAAAACTACCAGGAGAACTCCTGTCTGGCACCTTCGCTAGTGGAGTTGTGCGTGGGGTGTGTTTGGAACATTTTGTCACCGGCCGACTCCAAAATTCAGCTGTTCCCCATCTCAGCCCAGAAAGCAGGTAGAACAACTTTTGTGGTGTCCTTTTGATGCCTACCGGAGCAATGTAAAAACTACCAGGAGAACTCGTCCCTGGCACCTTCGCTAGTGGAGTTGTGCATGGGGTGTATTTATTAAAATGTTGTCACCAGCTGAGTCCAAAATTCAGCTGTTCCCCATCTCAGCCCAGAAAGCAGGTAGAACAACTTTTGTGGTGTCTTTCAGATGCCTACCGGAGCAATGTAAAAACTACCAGGAGAACTCCTGTCTGGCACCTTCCCCGGTGGAGTTGTGCATGGGGTGTGTTTGGAACATTCTGTCACCAGCCGAGTCCAAAATTCAGCGGTTCCCCATCTCAGCCCAGAAAGCAGGTAGAACAACTTTTGTGGTGCCTTTCAAATGCCTACCAACGTAGTGTAAAAACTATCAAGAGAACTCCTGTCTGGCACCTTCCCCGGTGGAGTTGTGCAGGGGGTGTGTTTGGAACATTTTGTCACCAGCCGAGTCCAAAATTCAGCTGTTCCCCATCTCAGCCCAGAAAGCAGGTAGAACAACTTTTGTAGTGTCTTTTTGATGCCTACCGGAGCAATGTAAAAACTACCAACAGAATTCGTTCCTGGCACCTTCGCTAGTGGAGTTGTGCATGGTGTGTATTTATTAAAATTTTGTCACCAGCCGAGTCCAAAATTCAGCTCTTCCCCATCTCAGCCCAGAAAGCAGGTAGAACAACTTTTGTGGTGCCTTTCAGCTGCCTACCAAGGTAGTGTAAAAACTATCAAGAGAACGCCTGTCTGGCACCTTCCCCGGTGGAGTTGTGCATGGGGTGTGTTTGGAACATTTCGTCACCAGCCGACTCCAAAATTCAGCGGTTCCCCATCTCAGCCAGAAAGCAGGTAGAACAACTTTTGTGGTGTCTTTCAGATGCCTACCGGAGCAATGTAAAAACTACCAGGAGAACTCCTGTCTGGCACCTTCCCCGGTGGAGTTGTGCATGGGGTGTGTTTGGAACATTTTGTCACCAGCCGAGTCCAAAATTCAGCGGTTCCCCATCTCAGCCCAGAAAGCAGGTAGAACAACTTTTGTCGTGCCTTTCAAATACCTACCAAGGTAGTGTAAAAAGTACCAAGAGAACTCCTGTCTGGCACCTTCCCCGGTGGAGTTGTGCAGGGGGTGTGTTTGGAACATTTTGTCACCAGCCGAGTCCAAAATTCAGCGGTTCCCCATCTCAGCCCAGAAAGCAGGTAGAACAACTTTTTTGGTGCCTTTCAGATGCCTACCAAGGTAGTGTAAAAACTATCAAGAGAACTCCTGTCTGGCACCTTCCCCGGTGGAGTTGTGCATGGGGTGTGTTTGGAACATTTTGTCACCGGCCGACTCCAAAATTCAGCGGTTCCCCATCTCAGCCCAGAAAGCAGGTAGAACAACTTTTGTGGTGTCTTTCAGCTGCCTGCCAAGGTAGTGTAAAAACTACTAAGAGAACTCCAGTCTGGCACCTTCCCCGGTGGAGTTGTGCAGGGGGTGTGTTTGGAACATTTTGTCACCGGCCGACTCCAAAATTCAGCTGTTCCCCATTTCAGCCCAGAGAGCAGGTAGAACAACTTTTGTGGTGTCTTTCAGATGCCTACCGGAGCAATGTAAAAACTACCAGGAGAACTCCTGTCTGGCACCTTCCCCGGTGGAGTTGTGCAGGGGGTGTGTTTGGTACATTTTGTCACCGGCCGAGTCCAAAATTCAGCGGTTCCCCATCTCAGCCCAGAAAGCAGGTAAAACAACTTTTGTGGTGTCTTTCAGATGCCTACCGGAGCAATGTAAAAACTACCAGGAGAACTCCTGTCTGGCACCTTCGCTAGTGGAGTTGTGCGTGGGGTGTGTTTGGAACATTTTGTCACCGGCCGACTCCAAAATTCAGCTGTTCCCCATCTCAGCCCAGAAAGCAGGTAGAACAACTTTTGTGGTGTCCTTTTGATGCCTACCGGAGCAATGTAAAAACTACCAGGAGAACTCGTCCCTGGCACCTTCGCTAGTGGAGTTGTGCATGGGGTGTATTTATTAAAATGTTGTCACCAGCTGAGTCCAAAATTCAGCGGTTCCCCATCTCAGCCCAGAAAGCAGGTAGAACAACTTTTGTGGTGTCTTTCAGATGCCTACCGGAGCAATGTAAAAACTACCAGGAGAACTCCTGCCTGGCACCTTCCCCGGTGGAGTTGTGCATGGGGTGTGTTTGGAACATTTTGTCACCGGCCGACTCCAAAATTCAGCGGTTCCCCATCTCAGCCCAGAAAGCAGGTAGAACAACTTTTGTGGTGCCTTTCAGCTGCCTACCAAGGTAGTGTAAAAACTACTAAGAGAACTCCTGTCTGACACCTTCCCCGGTGGAGTTGTGCAGGGGGTGTGTTTGGAACATTTTGTCTCCAGCCGACTCCAAAATTCAGCGGTTCCCCATCTCAGCCCAGAAAGCAGGTAGAACTACTTTTGTGGTGCCTTTCAGCTGCCTACCAAGGTAGTGTAAAAACTACTAAGAGAACTCCTGTCTGGCACCTTCCCCGGTGGAGTTGTGCAGGGGGTGTGTTTGGAACATTTTGTCACCGGCCGAGTCCAAAATTCAGCGGTTCCCCATCTCAGCCCAGAAAGCAGGTAGAGCAACTTTTGTGGTGTCTTTCAGATGCCTACCGGAGCAATGTAAAATCTACCAGGAGAACTCCTGCCTGGCACCTTCCCCGGTGGAGTTGTGCATGGGGTGTGTTTGGAACATTTTGTCACCAGCTGACTCCAAAATTCAGCGATTCCCCATCTCAGCCCAGAAAGCAGGTAGAACAACTTTTGTGGTGCCTTTCAAATGCCTACCAAGGTAGTGTAAAAACTACCAGGAGAACTCCTTTCAGGCACCTTCCCCGGTGGAGTTGTGCATGGGGTGTGTTTGGAACATTTTGTCACCGGCCGAGTGCAAAATTCAGCGGTTCCCCATCTCAGCCCAGAAAGCAGGTAGAACAACTTTTGTGGTGTCTTTCAGATGCCTACCGGAGCAATGTAAAAACTATTAAGAGAACTCCTGTCTGGCACGTTCCCCGGTGGAGTTGTGCATGGGGTGTGTTTGGAACATTTTGTCACCGGCCGACTCCAAAATTCAGCGGTTCCCCATCTCAGCCCAGAAAGCAGGTAGAACAACTTTTGTGGTGTCTTTCAGATGCCTACCGGAGCAATGTAAAAACTACCAGGAGAACTCCTGTCTGGCACCTTCCCCGGTGGAGTTGTGCATGGGGTGTGTTTGGAACATTTTGTCACCGGCCGACTCCAAAATTCAGCTGTACCTCATCTCAGCCCAGAAAGCAGGTAGAACAACTTTTGTGGTGCCTTTCAAATGCCTACCAAGGTAGTGTAAAAACTACCAAGAGAACTCCTGTCTGGCACCTTCCCCGGTGGAGTTGTGCATGGGTTGTGTTTGGAACATTTTGTCACCGGCCGAGTCCAAAATTCAGCGTTTCCCCATCTCAGCCCAGAAAGCAGGTAGAACAACTTTTGTGGTGTCTTTCAGCTGCCTACCGGAGCAATGTAAAAACTACAGGAGAACTCCTGTCTGGCACCTTCCCCGGTGGAGTTGTGCATGGGGTGTGTTCGGAATATTTTGTCACCAGCCGAGTCCAAAAATTCAGCGGTTCCCCATCTCAGCCCAGAAAGCAGGTAGAACAACTTTTGTGGTGCCTTTCAGCTGCCTACCAAGGTAGTGTAAAAACTACTAAGAGAACTCCTGTCTGGCACCTTCCCCGGTGGAGTTGTGCATGGGGTGTGTTTGGAACATTTCGTCACCAGCCGACTCCAAAATTCAGCGGTTCCCCATCTCAGCCCAGAAAGCAGGTAGAACAACTTTTGTGGTGTCTTTCAGATGCCTACCGGAGCAATGTAAAAACTACCAGGAGAACTCCTGTCTGGCACCTTCCCCGGTGGAGTTGTGCATGGGGTGTGTTTGGAACATTTTGTCACCAGCCGAGTCCAAAATTCAGCGGTTCCCCATCTCAGCCCAGAAAGCAGGTAGAACAACTTTTGTCGTGCCTTTCAAATACCTACCAAGGTAGTGTAAAAAGTACCAAGAGAACTCCTGTCTGGCACCTTCCCCGGTGGAGTTGTGCAGGGGGTGTGTTTGGAACATTTTGTCACCAGCCGAGTCCAAAATTCAGCGGTTCCCCATCTCAGCCCAGAAAGCAGGTAGAACAACTTTTTTGGTGCCTTTCAGATGCCTACCAAGGTAGTGTAAAAACTATCAAGAGAACTCCTGTCTGGCACCTTCCCCGGTGGAGTTGTGCATGGGGTGTGTTTGGAACATTTTGTCACCGGCCGACTCCAAAATTCAGCGGTTCCCCATCTCAGCCCAGAAAGCAGGTAGAACAACTTTTGTGGTGTCTTTCAGCTGCCTGCCAAGGTAGTGTAAAAACTACTAAGAGAACTCCAGTCTGGCACCTTCCCCGGTGGAGTTGTGCAGGGGGTGTGTTTGGAACATTTTGTCACCGGCCGACTCCAAAATTCAGCTGTTCCCCATTTCAGCCCAGAGAGCAGGTAGAACAACTTTTGTGGTGTCTTTCAGATGCCTACCGGAGCAATGTAAAAACTACCAGGAGAACTCCTGTCTGGCACCTTCCCCGGTGGAGTTGTGCAGGGGGTGTGTTTGGTACATTTTGTCACCGGCCGAGTCCAAAATTCAGCGGTTCCCCATCTCAGCCCAGAAAGCAGGTAAAACAACTTTTGTGGTGTCTTTCAGATGCCTACCGGAGCAATGTAAAAACTACCAGGAGAACTCCTGTCTGGCACCTTCGCTAGTGGAGTTGTGCGTGGGGTGTGTTTGGAACATTTTGTCACCGGCCGACTCCAAAATTCAGCTGTTCCCCATCTCAGCCCAGAAAGCAGGTAGAACAACTTTTGTGGTGTCCTTTTGATGCCTACCGGAGCAATGTAAAAACTACCAGGAGAACTCGTCCCTGGCACCTTCGCTAGTGGAGTTGTGCATGGGGTGTATTTATTAAAATGTTGTCACCAGCTGAGTCCAAAATTCAGCGGTTCCCCATCTCAGCCCAGAAAGCAGGTAGAACAACTTTTGTGGTGTCTTTCAGATGCCTACCGGAGCAATGTAAAAACTACCAGGAGAACTCCTGCCTGGCACCTTCCCCGGTGGAGTTGTGCATGGGGTGTGTTTGGAACATTTTGTCACCGGCCGACTCCAAAATTCAGCGGTTCCCCATCTCAGCCCAGAAAGCAGGTAGAACAACTTTTGTGGTGCCTTTCAGCTGCCTACCAAGGTAGTGTAAAAACTACTAAGAGAACTCCTGTCTGACACCTTCCCCGGTGGAGTTGTGCAGGGGGTGTGTTTGGAACATTTTGTCTCCAGCCGACTCCAAAATTCAGCGGTTCCCCATCTCAGCCCAGAAAGCAGGTAGAACTACTTTTGTGGTGCCTTTCAGCTGCCTACCAAGGTAGTGTAAAAACTACTAAGAGAACTCCTGTCTGGCACCTTCCCCGGTGGAGTTGTGCAGGGGGTGTGTTTGGAACATTTTGTCACCGGCCGAGTCCAAAATTCAGCGGTTCCCCATCTCAGCCCAGAAAGCAGGTAGAGCAACTTTTGTGGTGTCTTTCAGATGCCTACCGGAGCAATGTAAAATCTACCAGGAGAACTCCTGCCTGGCACCTTCCCCGGTGGAGTTGTGCATGGGGTGTGTTTGGAACATTTTGTCACCAGCTGACTCCAAAATTCAGCGATTCCCCATCTCAGCCCAGAAAGCAGGTAGAACAACTTTTGTGGTGCCTTTCAAATGCCTACCAAGGTAGTGTAAAAACTACCAGGAGAACTCCTTTCAGGCACCTTCCCCGGTGGAGTTGTGCATGGGGTGTGTTTGGAACATTTTGTCACCGGCCGAGTGCAAAATTCAGCGGTTCCCCATCTCAGCCCAGAAAGCAGGTAGAACAACTTTTGTGGTGTCTTTCAGATGCCTACCGGAGCAATGTAAAAACTATTAAGAGAACTCCTGTCTGGCACGTTCCCCGGTGGAGTTGTGCATGGGGTGTGTTTGGAACATTTTGTCACCGGCCGACTCCAAAATTCAGCGGTTCCCCATCTCAGCCCAGAAAGCAGGTAGAACAACTTTTGTGGTGTCTTTCAGATGCCTACCGGAGCAATGTAAAAACTACCAGGAGAACTCCTGTCTGGCACCTTCCCCGGTGGAGTTGTGCATGGGGTGTGTTTGGAACATTTTGTCACCGGCCGACTCCAAAATTCAGCTGTACCTCATCTCAGCCCAGAAAGCAGGTAGAACAACTTTTGTGGTGCCTTTCAAATGCCTACCAAGGTAGTGTAAAAACTACCAAGAGAACTCCTGTCTGGCACCTTCCCCGGTGGAGTTGTGCATGGGTTGTGTTTGGAACATTTTGTCACCGGCCGAGTCCAAAATTCAGCGTTTCCCCATCTCAGCCCAGAAAGCAGGTAGAACAACTTTTGTGGTGTCTTTCAGCTGCCTACCGGAGCAATGTAAAAACTACAGGAGAACTCCTGTCTGGCACCTTCCCCGGTGGAGTTGTGCATGGGGTGTGTTCGGAATATTTTGTCACCAGCCGAGTCCAAAAATTCAGCGGTTCCCCATCTCAGCCCAGAAAGCAGGTAGAACAACTTTTGTGGTGCCTTTCAGCTGCCTACCAAGGTAGTGTAAAAACTACTAAGAGAACTCCTGTCTGGCACCTTCCCCGGTGGAGTTGTGCAGGGGGTGTGTTTGGAACATTTTTTCACCAGCCGACTCCAAAATTCAGCGATTCCCCATCTCAGCCCAGAAAGCAGGTAGAACAACTTTTGTGGTGTCTTTCAGATGCCTACCGGAGCAATGTAAAAACTACCAGGAGAACTCCTGTCTGGCACCTTCCCCGGTGGAGTTGTGCATGGGGTGTGTTTGGAACATTTTTTCACCGGCCGAGTCCAAAATTCAGCGATTCCCCATCTCAGCCCAGAAAGCAGGAAGAACAACTTTTGTGGTGTCCTTTTGATGCCTACCGGAGCAATGTAAAAACTACTAAGAGAACTCCTGCCTGGCACCTTCCCTAGTGGAGTTGTGCATGGGGTGTGTTTGGAACATTTTGTCACCGGCCGAGTCCAAAATTCAGCGGTTCCCCATCTCAGCCCAGAAAGCAGGTAGAACAACTTTTGTGGTGTCTTTCAGATGCCTACCGGAGCAATGTAAAAACTATTAAGAGAACTCCTGTCTGGCACGTTCCCCGGTGGAGTTGTGCATGGGGTGTGTTTGGAACATTTTGTCACCGGCCGACTCCAAAATTCAGCGGTTCCCCATCTCAGCCCAGAAAGCAGGTAGAACAACTTTTGTGGTGTCTTTCAGATGCCTACCGGAGCAATGTAAAAACTACCAGGAGAACTCCTGTCTGGCACCTTCCCCGGTGGAGTTGTGCATGGGGTGTGTTTGGAACATTTTGTCACCGGCCGACTCCAAAATTCAGCTGTACCTCATCTCAGCCCAGAAAGCAGGTAGAACAACTTTTGTGGTGCCTTTCAAATGCCTACCAATGTACTGTAAAAACTACTAAGAGAACTCCTGTCTGGCACCTTCCCCGGTGGAGTTGTGCATGGGGTGTGTTTGGAACATTTTGTCACCGGCCGAGTCCAAAATTCAGCGGTTCCCCATCTCAGCCCAGAAAGCAGGTAGAACAACTTTTGTGGTGCCTTTCAGCTGCCTACCAAGGTAGTGTAAAAACTACCAGGAGAACTCCTGTCTGGCACCTTCCCCGGTGGAGTTGTGCATGGGGTGTGTTTGGAACATTTTGTCACCAGCCGAGTCCAAAATTCAGCGGTTCCCCATCTCAGCCCAGAAAGCAGGTAGAACAACTTTTGTGGTGTCCTTTTGATGCCTACCGGAGCAATGTAAAAACTACCAACAGAACTCGTCCCTGGCACCTTCGCTAGTGAGTTGTGCATGGGGTGTATTTATTAAAATTTTGTCACCAGCCGAGTCCAAAATTCAGCTGTTCCCCATCTCAGCCCAGAAAGCAGGTAGGACAACTTTTGTGGTGCCTTTCAGCTGCCTACCAAGGTAGTGTAAAAACTATCAAGAGAACTCTTGTCTGGCACCTTCCCCGGTGGAGTTGTGCATGGGGTGTGTTTGGAACATTTTGTCACCAGCCGAGTCCAAAATTCAGCGGTTCCCCATCTCAGCCCAGAAAGCAGGTAGAACAACTTTTGTGGTGTCTTTCAGATGCCTACCAAGGTAGTGTAAAAACTACTAAGAGAACTCCTGTCTGGCACCTTCCCCGGTGGAGTTGTGCAGGGGGTGTGTTTGGAACATTTTTTCACCAGCCGACTCCAAAATTCAGCGGTTCCCCATCTCAGCCCAGAAAGCAGGTAGAACAACTTTTGTGGTGTCTTTCAGATGCCTACCGAAGCAATGTAAAAACTACCAGGAGAACTCCTGTCTGGCACCTTCCCCGGTGGAGTTGTGCATGGGGTGTGTTTGGAACATTTTGTCACCAGCCGAGTCCAAAATTCAGCGGTTCCCCATCTCAGCCCAGAAAGCAGGTAGAACAACTTTTGTGGTGTCTTTCAGATGCCTACCGGAGCAATGTAAAATCTACCAGGAGAACTCCTGTCTGGCACCTTCCCCGGTGGAGTTGTGCATGGGGTGTGTTTGGAACATTTTGTCACCGGCCGAGTCCAAAATTCAGCGGTTCCCCATCTCAGCCCAGAAAGCAGGTAGAACAACTTTTGTGGTGTCCTTTTGATGTCTACCGGAGCAATGTAAAAACTACCAACAGAACTCGTCCCTGGCACCTTCGCTAGTGGAGTTGTGCAGGGGGTGTATTTATTAAAATTTTGTCACCAGCCGAGTCCAAAATTCAGCTGTACCCCATCTCAGCCCAGAAAGCAGGTAGAACAACTTTTGTGGTGCCTTTCAGCTGCCTACCAAGGTAGTGTAAAAACTATCAGGAGAACTCTTGTCTGGCACCTTCCCTAGTGGAGTTGTGCATGGGGTGTGTTTGGAACATTTTGTCACCAGCCGACTCCAAAATTCAGCGGTTCCCCATCTCAGCCCAGAAAGCAGGTAGAACAACTTTTGTGGTGCCTTTCAGCTGCCTACCAAGGTAGTGTAAAAACTACCAAGAGAACTCCTGTCTGGCACCTTCCCCGGTGGAGTTGTGCATGGGGTGTGTTTGGAACATTTTGTCACCGGCCGACTCCAAAATTCAGCGGTTCCCCATCTCAGCCCAGAAAGCAGGTAGAGCAACTTTTGTGGTGTCTTTCAGATGCCTACCGGAGCAATGTAAAAACTACCAGGAGAACTCCTGTCTGGCACCTTCCCCGGTGGAGTTGTGCATGGGGTGTGTTTGGAACATTTTGTCACCGGCCGACTCCAAAATTCAGCTGTTCCCCATCTCAGCCCAGAAAGCAGGTAGAACAACTTTTGTGGTGTCTTTCAGCTGCCTACCAAGGTAGTGTAAAAACTATTAAGAGAACTCCTGTCTGGCACCTTCCCCGGTGGAGTTGTGCATGGGGTGTGTTTGGAACATTTTGTCACCAGCCGAGTCCAAAATTCAGCGGTTCCCCATCTCAGCCCAGAAAGCAGGTAGAACAACTTTTGTGGTGTCTTTCAGATGCCTACCAAGGTAGTGTAAAAACTATTAAGAGAACTCCTGTCTGGCACCTTCCCCGGTGGAGTTGTGCAGGGGGTGTGTTTGGAACATTTTGTCACCGGCCGACTCCAAAATTCAGCGGTTCCCCATCTCAGCCCAGAAAGCAGGTAGAACAACTTTTGTGGTGTCTTTCAGATGCCTACCGGAGCAATGTAAAAACTATTAAGAGAACTCCTGTCTGGCACCTTCCCCGGTGGAGTTGTGCATGGGGTGTGTTTGGAACATTTTGTCACCAGCCGACTCCAAAATTCAGCTGTTCCCCATCTCAGCCCAGAAAGCAGGTAGAACAACTTTTGTGGTGCCTTTCAGCTGCCTACCAAGGTAGTGTAAAAACTATTAAGAGAACTCCTGTCTGGCACCTTCCCCGGTGGAGTTGTGCATGGGGTGTGTTTGGAACATTTTGTCACCGGCCGACTCCAAAATTCAGCGGTTCCCCATCTCAGCCCAGAAAGCAGGTAGAACAACTTTTGTGGTGTCTTTCAGATGCCTACCGGAGCAATGTAAAAACTACCAGGAGAACTCCTGTCTGGCACCTTCCCCGGTGGAGTTGTGCATGGGGTGTGTTTGGAACATTTTGTCACCAGCCGACTCCAAAATTCAGCGGTTCCCCATCTCAGCCCAGAAAGCAGGTAGAACAACTTTTGTGGTGTCTTTCAAATGCCTACCAAGGTAGTGTAAAAACTACTAAGAGAACTCCTGCCTGGCACCTTCCCCGTGGAGTTGTGCATGGGGTGTGTTTGGAACATTTTGTCACCGGCCGAGTCCAAAATTCAGCGGTTCCCCATCTCAGCCCAGAAAGCAGGTAGAACAACTTTTGTGGTGTCCTTTTGATGCCTACCGGAGCAATATAAAACTACCAACAGAACTCGTCCCTGGCACCTTCGCTAGTGGAGTTGTGCATGGGGTGTATTTATTAAAATTTTGTCACCAGCCGAGTCCAAAATTCAGCGGTTCCCCATCTCAGCCCAGAAAGCAGGTAGAACAAATTTTGTGGTGCCTTTCAGCTGCCTACCAAGGTAGTGTAAAAACTACCAAGAGAACTCGTGCCTGGCACCTTCCCCGGTGGAGTTGTGCAGGGGGTGTGTTTGGAACATTTTGTCACCGGCCGACTCCAAAATTCAGCGGTTCCCCATCTCAGCCCAGAAAGCAGGTAGAACAACTTTTGTGGTGCCTTTCAGCTGCCTACCAAGGTAGTGTAAAAACTACTAAGAGAACTCCTGTCTGGCACCTTCCCCGGTGGAGTTGTGCATGGGGTGTGTTTGGAACATTTTGTCACCGGCCGACTCCAAAATTCAGCGATTCCCCATCTCAGCCCAGAAAGCAGGAAGAACAACTTTTGTGGTGTCCTTTTGATGCCTACAGGAGCAATGTAAAAACTACCAGGAGAACTCCTGTCTGGCACCTTCCCCGGTGGAGTTGTGCATGGGGTGTGTTTGGAACATTTTGTCACCAGCCGACTCCAAAATTCAGCGGTTCCCCATCTCAGCCCAGAAAGCAGGTAGAACAACTTTTGTAGTGCCTTTCAAATGCCTACCAAGGTAGTGTAAAAACTACTAAGAGAACTCCTGTCTGGCACCTTCCCCGGTGGAGTTGTGCATGGGGTGTGTTTGGAACATTTTGTCACCGGCCGACTCCAAAATTCAGCGGTTCCCCATCTCAGCCCAGAAAGCAGGTAGAGCAACTTTTGTGGTGTCTTTCAGATGCCTACCGGAGCAATGTAAAATCTACCAGGAGAACTCCTGCCTGGCACCTTCCCCGGTGGAGTTGTGCAGGGGGTGTGTTTGGAACATTTTGTCACCAGCCGACTCCAAAATTCAGCGATTCCCCATCTCAGCCCAGAAAGCAGGTAGAACAACTTTTGTGGTGCCTTTCAAATGCCTACCAAGGTAGTGTAAAAACTACCAGGAGAACTCCTTTCTGGCACCTTCCCCGGTGGAGTTGTGCATGGGGTGTGTTTGGAACATTTTGTCACCGGCCGACTCCAAAATTCAGCGGTTCCCCATCTCAGCCCAGAAAGCAGGTAGAACAACTTTTGTGGTGTCTTTCAGATGCCTACCGGAGCAATGTAAAAACTACCAGGAGAACTCCTGTCTGGCACCTTCCCCGGTGGAGTTGTGCATGGGGTGTGTTTGGAACATTTTGTCACCGGCCGAGTCCAAAATTCAGCGGTTCCCCATCTCAGCCCAGAAAGCAGGTAGAACAACTTTTGTGGTGTCTTTCAGATGCCTACCGGAGCAATGTAAAAACTACCAGGAGAACTCCTGTCTGGCACCTTCCCCGGTGGAGTTGTGCATGGGGTGTGTTTGGAACATTTTTTCACCGGCCGAGTCCAAAATTCAGCGGTTCCCTTTCTCAGCCCAGAAAGCAGGTAGAACAACTTTTGTGGTGTCCTTTTCATGCCTACCGGAGCAATGTAAAAACTACCAACAGAACTCGTCCCTGGCACCTTCGCTAGTGGAGTTGTGCAGGGGGTGTATTTATTAAAATTTTGTCACCAGCCGAGTCCAAAATTCAGCTGTACCTCATCTCAGCCCAGAAAGCAGGTAGAACAACTTTTGTGGTGCCTTTCAGCTGCCTACCAAGGTAGTGTAAAAACTATCAGGAGAACTCTTGTCTGGCACCTTCCCTAGTGGAGTTGTGCATGGGGTGTGTTTGGAACATTTTGTCACCGGCCGACTCCAAAATTAGGCGGTTCCCCATCTCAGCCCAGAAAGCAGGTAGAACAACTTTTGTGGTGTCTTTCAGGTGCCTACCAAGGTAGTGTAAAAACTATTAAGAGAACTCCTGTGTGGCACCTTCCCCGGTGGAGTTGTGCATGGGGTGTGTTTGGAACATTTTGTCACCAGCCGACTCCAAAATTCAGCGGTTCCCCATCTCAGCCCAGAAAGCAGGTAGAACAACTTTTGTGGTGCCTTTCAAATGCCTACCAAGGTAGTGTAAAAACTATTAAGAGAACTCCTGTCTGGCACCTTCCCCGGTGGAGTTGTGCATGGGGTGTGTTTGGAACATTTTGTCACCGGCCGACTCCAAAATTCAGCGATTCCCCATCTCAGCCCAGAAAGCAGGTAGAACAACTTTTGTGGTGTCCTTTTGATGCCTACAGGAGCAATGTAAAAACTACCAACAGAACTCGTCCCTGGCACCTTCGCTAGTGGAGTTGTGCATGGGGTGTATTTATTAAAATTTTGTCACAAGCTGAGTCCAAAATTCAGCTGTTCCCCATCTCAGCCCAGAAAGCAGTAGAACAACTTTTGTGGTGCCTTTCAGCTGCCTACCAAGGTAGTGTAAAAACTATCAAGAGAACTCTTGTCCGGCACCTTCCCCGGTGGAGTTGTGCATGGGGTGTCTTTGGAACATTTTGTCACCGGCCGACTCCAAAATTCAGCGGTTCCCCATCTCAGCCCAGAAAGCAGGTAGAGCAACTTTTGTGGTGTCTTTCAGATGCCTACCGGAGCAATGTAAAATCTACCAGGAGAACTCCTGTCTGGCACCTTCCCCGGTGGAGTTGTGCATGGGGTGTGTTTGGAACATTTTGTCACCAGCCGACTCCAAAATTCAGCTGTTCCCCATCTGAGCCCAGAAAGCAGGTAGAACAACTTTTGTGGTGCCTTTCAGATGCCTACCAAGTTAGTGTAAAAACTATTAAGAGAACTCCTGTCTGGCACCTTCCCCGGTGGAGTTGTGCATGGGTTGTGTTTGGAACATTTTGTCACCAGCCGAGTCCAAAATTCAGCGGTTCCCCATCTCAGCCCAGAAAGCAGGTAGAACAACTTTTGTGGTGCCTTTCAGCTGCCTACCAAGGTAGTGTAAAATCTACCAGGAGAACTCCTGTCTGGCACCTTCCCCGGTGGAGTTGTGCATGGGGTGTGTTTGGAACATTTTGTCACCGGCCGACTCCAAAATTCAGCGGTTCCCCATCTCAGCCCAGAAAGCAGGTAGAACAACTTTTGTGGTGTCTTTCAGATGCCTACCGGAGCAATGTAAAAACTACCAGGAGAACTCCTGTCTGGCACCTTCCCCGGTGGAGTTGTGCATGGGGTGTGTTTGGAACATTTTGTCACCTGCCGACTCCAAAATTCAGCGGTTCCCCATCTCAGCCCAGAAAGCAGGTAGAACAATTTTTGTGGTGCCTTTCAGCTGCCTACCAAGGTAGTGTAAAAACTATCAGGAGAACTCTTGTCTGGCACCTTCCCTAGTGGAGTTGTGCATGGGGTGTGTTTGGAACATTTTGTCACCGGCCGAGTCCAAAATTCAGCGGTTCCCCATCTCAGCCCAGAAAGCAGGTAGAACAACTTTTGTGGTGTCTTTCAGATGCCTACCGGAGCAATGTAAAAACTACCAGGAGAACTCCTGTCTGGCACCTTCCCCGGTGGAGTTGTGCAGGGGGTGTGTTTGGAACATTTTGTCACCGGCCGAGTCCAAAATTCAGCGGTTCCCCATCTCAGCCCAGAAAGCAGGTAGAACAACTTTTGTGGTGTCTTTCAGATGCCTACCGGAGCAATGTAAAAACTACCAGGAGAACTCCTGTCTGGCACCTTCCCCGGTGGAGTTGTGCATGGGGTGTGTTTGGAACATTTTGTAACCAGCCGAGTCCAAAATTCAGCGGTTCCCCATCTCAGCCCAGAAAGCAGGTAGAACAACTTTTGTGGTGCCTTTCAGCTGCCTACCAAGGTAGTGTAAAAACTATTAAGAGAACTCCTGCCTGGCACCTTCCCCGGTGGAGTTGTGCATGGGGTGTGTTTGGAACATTTTGTCACCGGCCGACTCCAAAATTCAGCGATTCCCCATCTCAGCCCAGAAAGCAGGAAGAACAACTTTTGTGGTGTCCTTTTGATGCCTACCGGAGCAATGTAAAAACTACCAACAGAACTCGTCCCTGGCACCTTCGCTAGTGGAGTTGTGCATGGGGTGTATTTATTGAAATTTTGTCACCAGCCGAGTCCAAAATTCAGCTGTTCCCCATCTCAGCCCAGGAAGCAGGTAGAACAACTTTTGTGGTGCCTTTCAGCTGCCTACCAAGGTAGTGTAAAAACTACCAGGAGAACTCCTGTCTGGCACCTTCCCCGGTGGAGTTGTGCATGGGGTGTGTTTGGAACATTTCGTCACCGGCCGACTCCAAAATTCAGCGGTTCCCCATCTCAGCCCAGAAAGCAGGTAGAACAACTTTTGTGGTGCCTTTCAGCTGCCTACCAAGGTAGTGTAAAAACTATTCAGAGAACTCCTGTCTGGCACCTTCCCCGGTGGAGTTGTGCATGGGGTGTGTTTGGAACATTTTGTCACCGGCCGAGTCCAAAATTCAGCGGTTCCCCATCTCAGCCCAGAAAGCAGGTAGAACAACTTTTGTGGTCTCTTTCAGGTGCCTACCGGAGCAATGTAAAAACTACCAGGAGAACTCCTGTCTGGCACCTTCCCCGGTGGAGTTGTGCATGGGGTGTGTTTGGAACATTTTGTCACCGGCCGACTCCAAAATTCAGCGGTTCCCCATCTCAGCCCAGAAAGCAGGTAGAACAACTTTTGTGGTGCCTTTCAGCTGCCTACCAAGGTAGTGTAAAAACTATTAAGAGAACTCCTGTCTGGCACCTTCCCCGGTGGAGTTGTGCAGGGGGTGTGTTTGGAACATTTTGTCACCGGCCGACTCCAAAATTCAGCGGTTCCCCATCTCAGCCCAGAAAGCAGGTAGAACAACTTTTGTGGTGTCTTTCAGATGCCTACCGGAGCAATGTAAAAACTACCAGGAGAACTCCTGTCTGGCACCTTCCCCGGTGGAGTTGTGCAGGGGGTGTGTTTGGAACATTTTGTCACCTGCCGACTCCCAAATTCCGCGGTTCCCCATCTCAGCCCAGAGAGCAGATAGAACAACTTTTGTGGTGCCTTTCAGCTGCCTACCAAGTTAGTGTAAAAACTATCAGGAGAACTCTTGTCTGGCACCTTCCCTAGTGGAGTTGTGCATGGGGTGTGTTTGGAACATTTTGTCACCAGCCGAGTCCAAAATTCAGCGGTTCCCCATCTCAGCCCAGAAAGCAGGTAGAACAACTTTTGTGGTGCCTTTCAGCTGCCTACCAAGGTAGTGTAAAAACTACCAAGAGAACTCCTGCCTGGCACCTTCCCCGGTGGAGTTGTGCATGGGGTGTGTTTGGAACATTTTGTCACCAGCCGAGTCCAAAATTCAGCGGTTCCCCATCTCAGCCCAGAAAGCAGGTAGAACAACTTTTGTGGTGCCTTTCAGCTGCCTACCAAGGTAGTGTAAAAACTATTAAGAGAACTCCTGCCTGGCACCTTCCCCGGTGGAGTTGTGCATGGGGTGTGTTTGGAACATTTTGTCACCGGCCGACTCCAAAATTCAGCGATTCCCCATCTCAGCCCAGAAAGCAGGAAGAACAACTTTTGTGGTGTCCTTTTGATGCCTACCGGAGCAATGTAAAAACTACCAACAGAACTCGTCCCTGGCACCTTCCCCGGTGGAGTTGTGCATGGGGTGTGTTTGGAACATTTTTTCACCGGCCGAGTCCAAAATTCAGCGGTTCCCCATCTCAGGCCAGAAAGCAGGTAGAACAACTTTTGTGGTGTCTTTCAGATGCCTACCGGAGCAATGTAAAAACTACCAGGAGAACTCCTGTCTGGCACCTTCCCCGGTGGAGTTGTGCATGGGGTGTGTTTGGAACATTTTGTCACCAGCCGACTCCAAAATTCAGCGGTTCCCCATCTCAGCCCAGAAAGCAGGTAGAACAACTTTTGTGGTGCCTTTCAAATGCCTACCAAGGTAGTGTAAAAACTACCAGGAGAACTCCTGCCTGGCACCTTCCCCGGTGGAGTTGTGCATGGGGTGTGTTTGGAACATTTTGTCACCGGCCGAGTCCAAAATTCAGCGGTTCCCCATCTCAGCCCAGAAAGCAGGTAGAACAACTTTTGTGGTGCCTTTCAGCTGCCTACCAAGGTAGTGTAAAAACTATCAAGAGAACTCTTGTCTGGCACCTTCCCCGGTGGAGTTGTGCATGGGGTGTGTTTGGAACATTTTGTCACCGGCCGACTCCAAAATTCAGCGGTTCCCCATCTCAGCCCAGAAAGCAGGTAGAGCAACTTTTGTGGTGTCTTTCAGATGCCTACCGGAGCAATGTAAAAACCACCAGGAGAACTCCTGTCTGGCACCTTCCCCGGTGGAGTTGTGCATGGGGTGTGTCTGGAACATTTTGTCACCAGCCGACTCCAAAATTCAGCTGTTCCCCATCTCAGCCCATAAAGCAGGTAGAACAACTTTTGTGGTGCCTTTCAGCTGCCTACCAAGGTAGTGTAAAAACTATTAAGAGAACTCCTGTCTGGCACCTTCCCCGGTGGAGTTGTGCATGGGTTGTGTTTGGAACATTTTGTCACCAGCCGAGTCCAAAATTCAGCGGTTCCCCATCTCAGCCCAGAAAGCAGGTAGAACAACTTTTGTGGTGTCTTTCAGATGCCTACCGGAGCAATGTAAAAACTATCAGGAGAACTCCTGTCTGGCACCTTCCCCGGTGGAGTTGTGCATGGGGTGTTTTTGGAACATTTTGTCACCGGCCGAGTCCAAAATTCAGCGGTTCCCCATCTCAGCCCAGAAAGCAGGTAGAACAACTTTTGTGGTGCCTTTCAAATGCCTACCAAGGTAGTGAAAAACTATTCAGAGAACTCCTGTCTGGCACCTTCCCCGGTGGAGTTGTGCAGGGGGTGTGTTTGGAACATTTTGTCACCGGCCGACTCCAAAATTCAGCGGTTCCCCATCTCAGCCCAGAAAGCAGGAAGAACAACTTTTGTGGTGTCTTTCAGATGCCTACCGGAGCAATGTAAAAACTACCAGGAGAACTCCTGTCTGGCACCTTCCCCGGTGGAGTTGTGCATGGGGTGTGTTTGGAACATTTTGTCACCGGACGAGTCCAAAATTCAGCGGTTCCCCATCTCAGCCCAGAAAGCAGGTAGAACAACTTTTGTGGTGCCTTTCAAATGCCTACCAAGGTAGTGTAAAAACTACCAGGAGAACTCCTGCCTGGCACCTTCCCCGGTGGAGTTGTGCATGGGGTGTGTTTGGAACATTTTGTCACCGGCCGACTCCAAAATTCAGCGGTTCCCCATCTCAGCCCAGAAAGCAGGTAGAACAACTTTTGTGGTGTCCTTTTGATGCCTACAGGAGCAATGTAAAAACTACCAACAGAACTCGTCCCTGGCACCTTCGCTAGTGGAGTTGTGCATGGGGTGTGTTTGGAACATTTTTTCACCGGCCGAGTCCAAAATTCAGCGGTTCCCCATCTCAGCCCAGAAAGCAGGTAGAACAACTTTTGTGGTGTCTTTCAGATGCCTACCGGAGCAATGTAAAAACTACCAGGAGAACTCCTGTCTGGCACCTTCCCCGGTGGAGTTGTGCATGGGGTGTGTTTGGAACATTTTGTCACCTGCCGACTCCAAAATTCAGCGGTTCCCCATCTCAGCCCAGAAAGCAGGTAGAACAACTTTTGTGGTGCCTTTCAGCTGCCTACCAAGGTAGTGTAAAAACTACTAAGAGAACTCCTGTCTGGCACCTTCCCCGGTGGAGTTGTTCATGGGGTGTGTTTGGAACATTTTGTCACCGGCCGACTCCAAAATTCAGCGGTTCCCCATCTCAGCCCAGAAAGCAGGTAGAACAACTTTTGTGGTGTCCTTTTGATGCCTACCGGAGCAATGTAAAAACTACCAACAGAACTCGTCCCTGGCACCTTCGCTAGTGGAGTTGTGCATGGGGTGTATTTATTAAAATTTTGTCACCAGCCGAGTCCAAAATTCAGCTGTTACCCATCTCAGCCCAGAAAGCAGGTAGAACAACTTTTGTGGTGCCTTTCAGCTGCCTACCAAGGTAGTGTAAAAACTACCAGGAGAACTCCTGTCTGGCACCTTCCCCGGTGGAGTTGTGCATGGGGTGTGTTTGGAACATTTTGTCACCGGCCGAGTCCAAAATTCAGCGGTTCCCCATCTCAGCCCAGAAAGCAGGTAGAACAACTTTTGTGGTGCCTTTCAGCTGCCTACCAAGGTAGTATAAAAACTATTAAGAGAACTCCTGTCTGGCACCTTCCCCGGTGGAGTTGTGCATGGGGTGTCTTTGGAACATTTTGTCACCGGCCGACTCCAAAATTCAGCGGTTCCCCATCTCAGCCCAGAAAGCAGGTAGAACAACTTTTGTGGTGTCTTTCAGATGCCTACCGGAGCAATGTAAAAACTACCAGGAGAACTCCTGTCTGGCACCTTCCCCGGTGGAGTTGTGCATGGGGTGTGTTCGGAACATTTTGTCACCAGCCGAGTCCAAAAATTCAGCTGTTCCCCATCTCAGCCCAGAAAGCAGGTAGAACAACTTTTGTGGTGCCTTTCAGCTGCCTACCAAGGTAGTGTAAAAACTATTAAGAGAACTCCTGTCTGGCACCTTCCCCGGTGGAGTTGTGCATGGGGTGTGTTTGGAACATTTTGTCACCGGCCGACTCCAAAATTCAGCGGTTCCCCATCTCAGCCCAGAAAGCAGGTAGAACAACTTTTGTGGTGCCTTTCAGCTGCCTGCCAAGGTAGTATAAAAACTATTAAGAGAACTCCTGCCTGGCACCTTCCCCGGTGGAGTTGTGCATGGGGTGTATTTGGAACATTTTGTCACCAGCCGACTCCAAAATTCAGCTGTTCCCCATCTCAGCCCATAAAGCAGGTAGAACAACTTTTGTGGTGCCTTTCAGCTGCCTACCAAGGTAGTGTAAAAACTATTAAGAGAACTCCTGTCTGGCACCTTCCCCGGTGGAGTTGTGCATGGGTTGTGTTTGGAACATTTTGTCACCAGCCGAGTCCAAAATTCAGCGGTTCCCCATCTCAGCCCAGAAAGCAGGTAGAACAACTTTTGTGGTGTCTTTCAGATGCCTACCGGAGCAATGTAAAAACTATCAGGAGAACTCCTGTCTGGCACCTTCCCCGGTGGAGTTGTGCATGGGGTGTTTTTGGAACATTTTGTCACCGGCCGAGTCCAAAATTCAGCGGTTCCCCATCTCAGCCCAGAA
Organism: Falco biarmicus; assembly: GCF_023638135.1. Classification (NCBI taxonomy): domain Eukaryota; kingdom Metazoa; phylum Chordata; class Aves; order Falconiformes; family Falconidae; genus Falco; species Falco biarmicus. The sequence goes on along the minus strand of NW_026612005.1, from coordinate 373,240 downwards.
AGCAGGTAGAACAACTTTTGTGGTGCCTTTCAAATGCCTACCGGAGCAATGTAAAATCTACCAGGAGAACTCCTGTCTGGCACCTTCCCCGGTGGAGTTGTGCAGGGGGTGTGTTTGGAACATTTTGTCACCGGCCGACTCCAAAATTCAGCGGTTCCCCATCTCAGCCCAGAAAGCAGGAAGAACAACTTTTGTGGTGTCTTTCAGATGCCTACCAGAGCAATGTAAAAACTACCAGGAGAACTCCTGTCTGGCACCTTCCCCGGTGGAGTTGTGCATGGGGTGTGTTTGGAACATTTTGTCACCGGACGAGTCCAAAATTCAGCGGTTCCCCATCTCAGCCCAGAAAGCAGGTAGAACAACTTTTGTGGTGCCTTTCAGCTGCCTACCAACGTAGTGTAAAAACTACTAAGAGAACTCCTGAATGACACCTTCCCCGGTGGAGTTGTGCAGGGGGTGTGTTTGGAACATTTTGTCACCGGCCGACTCCAAAATTCAGCGATTCCCCATCTCAGCCCAGAAAGCAGGTAGAACAACTTTTGTGGTGCCTTTCAAATGCCTACCAAGGTAGTGTAAAAACTACCAGGAGAACTCCTGCCTGGCACCTTCCCCGGTGGAGTTGTGCATGGGGTGTGTTTGGAACATTTTGTCACCGGCCGACTCCAAAATTCAGCGGTTCCCCATCTCAGCCCAGAAAGCAGGTAGAACAACTTTTGTGGTGTCCTTTTGATGCCTACAGGAGCAATGTAAAAACTACCAACAGAACTCGTCCCTGGCACCTTCGCTAGTGGAGTTGTGCATGGGGTGTGTTTGGAACATTTTTTCACCGGCCGAGTCCAAAATTCAGCGGTTCCCCATCTCAGCCCAGAAAGCAGGTAGAACAACTTTTGTGGTGTCTTTCAGATGCCTACCGGAGCAATGTAAAAACTACCAGGAGAACTCCTGTCTGGCACCTTCCCCGGTGGAGTTGTGCATGGGGTGTGTTTGGAACATTTTGTCACCTGCCGACTCCAAAATTCAGCGGTTCCCCATCTCAGCCCAGAAAGCAGGTAGAACAACTTTTGTGGTGCCTTTCAGCTGCCTACCAAGGTAGTGTAAAAACTACTAAGAGAACTCCTGTCTGGCACCTTCCCCGGTGGAGTTGTTCATGGGGTGTGTTTGGAACATTTTGTCACCGGCCGACTCCAAAATTCAGCGGTTCCCCATCTCAGCCCAGAAAGCAGGTAGAACAACTTTTGTGGTGTCCTTTTGATGCCTACCGGAGCAATGTAAAAACTACCAACAGAACTCGTCCCTGGCACCTTCGCTAGTGGAGTTGTGCATGGGGTGTATTTATTAAAATTTTGTCACCAGCCGAGTCCAAAATTCAGCTGTTACCCATCTCAGCCCAGAAAGCAGGTAGAACAACTTTTGTGGTGCCTTTCAGCTGCCTACCAAGGTAGTGTAAAAAACTACCAGGAGAACTCCTGTCTGGCACCTTCCCCGGTGGAGTTGTGCATGGGGTGTGTTTGGAACATTTTGTCACCGGCCGAGTCCAAAATTCAGAGGTTCCCCATCTCAGCCCAGAAAGCAGGTAGAACAACTTTTGTGGTGCCTTTCAGCTGCCTACCAAGGTAGTATAAAAACTATTAAGAGAACTCCTGTCTGGCACCTTCCCCGGTGGAGTTGTGCATGGGGTGTCTTTGGAACATTTTGTCACCGGCCGACTCCAAAATTCAGCGGTTCCCCATCTCAGCCCAGAAAGCAGGTAGAACAACTTTTGTGGTGTCTTTCAGATGCCTACCGGAGCAATGTAAAATCTACCAGGAGAACTCCTGTCTGGCACCTTCCCCGGTGGAGTTGTGCATGGGGTGTGTTCGGAACATTTTGTCACCAGCCGAGTCCAAAAATTCAGCTGTTCCCCATCTCAGCCCAGAAAGCAGGTAGAACAACTTTTGTGGTGCCTTTCAGCTGCCTACCAAGGTAGTGTAAAAACTATTAAGAGAACTCCTGTCTGGCACCTTCCCCGGTGGAGTTGTGCATGGGGTGTGTTTGGAACATTTTGTCACCGGCCGACTCCAAAATTCAGCGGTTCCCCATCTCAGCCCAGAAAGCAGGTAGAACAACTTTTGTGGTGCCTTTCAGCTGCCTACCAAGGTAGTATAAAAACTATTAAGAGAACTCCTGCCTGGCACCTTCCCCGGTGGAGTTGTGCATGGGGTGTATTTGGAACATTTTGTCACCAGCCGAGTCCAAAATTCAGCGGTTCCCCATCTCAGCCTAGAAAGCAGGTAGAACAACTTTTGTGGTGCCTTTCAGCTGCCTACCAAGGTAGTGTAAAAACTACTAAGAGAACTCCTGTCTGGCACCTTCCCCGGTGGAGTTGTGCAGGGGGTGTGTTTGGAACATTTTGTCACCGGCCGACTCCAAAATTCAGCGGTTCCCCATCTCAGCCCAGAAAGCAGGTAGAACAACTTTTGTGGTGCCTTTCAGATGCCTACCGGAGCAATGTAAAAACTACCAGGAGAACTCCTGTCTGGCACCTTCCCCGGTGGAGTTGTGCATGGGGTGTGTTTGGAACATTTTGTCACCAGCCGAGTCCAAAATTCAGCGATTCCCCATCTCAGCCCAGAAAGCAGGTAGAACAACTTTTGTGGTGCCTTTCAAATGCCTACCAAGGTAGTGTAAAAACTACCAAGAGAACTCCTGCCTGGCACCTTCCCCGGTGGAGTTGTGCATGGGGTGTGTTTGGAACATTTTGTCACCAGCCGAGTCCAAAATTCAGCGGTTCCCCATCTCAGCCCAGAAAGCAGGTAAAAAAACTTTTGTGGTGTCTTTCAGGTGCCTACCAAGGTAGTGTAAAAACTACCAGGAGAACTCTTGTCTGGCACCTTCCCCGGTGGAGTTGTGCATGGGGTGTCTTTGGAACATTTTGTCACCGGCCGACTCCAAAATTCAGCGGTTCCCCATCTCAGCCCAGAAAGCAGGTAGAACAACTTTTGTGGTGTCTTTCAGATGCCTACCGGAGCAATATAAAATCTACCAGGAGAACTCCTGTCTGGCACCTTCCCCGGTGGAGTTGTGCATGGGGTGTGTTTGGAACATTTTGTCACCGGCCGACTCCAAAATTCAGCTGTTCCCCATCTCAGCCCAGAAAGCAGGTAGAACAACTTTTGTGGTGCCTTTCAGCTGCCTACCAAGGTAGTGTAAAAACTATTAAGAGAACTCCTGTCTGGCACCTTCCCCGGTGGAGTTGTGCATGGGGTGTCTTTGGAACATTTTGTCACCAGCCGAGTCCAAAAATTCAGCGGTTCCCCATCTCAGCCCAGAAAGCTGGTAGAACAACTTTTGTGGTGCCTTTCAGCTGCCTACCAAGGTAGTGTAAAAACTACCAGGAGAACTCCTGTCTGGCACCTTCCCCGGTGGAGTTGTGCATGGGGTGTGTTTGGAACATTTTGTCACCAGCCGAGTCCAAAATTCAGCGGTTCCCCATCTCAGCCCAGAAAGCAGGTAGAACAACTTTTGTGGTGCCTTTCAGCTGCCTACCAAGGTAGTGTAAAAACTACCAAGAGAACTCCTGTCTGGCACCTTCCCCGGTGGAGTTGTGCAGGGGGTGTGTTTGGAACATTTTTTCACCGGCCGACTCCAAAATTCAGCGGTTCCCCATCTCAGCCCAGAAAGCAGGTAGAACAACTTTTGTGGTGTCTTTCAGATGCCTACCAGAGCAATGTAAAAACCACCAGGAGAACTCCTGTCTGGCACCTTCCCCGGTGGAGTTGTGCATGGGGTGTGTTTTGAACATTTTGTCACCAGCCGAGTCCAAAATTCAGCGGTTCCCCATCTCAGCCCAGAAAGCAGGTAGAACAACTTTTGTGGTGCCTTTCAAATGCCTACCAAGGTAGTGTAAAAACTACCAAGAGAACTCCTGCCTGGCACCTTCCCCGGTGGAGTTGTGCATGGGGTGTCTTTGGAACATTTTGTCACCGGCCGACTCCAAAATTCAGCGATTCCCCATCTCAGCCCAGAAAGCAGGTAGAACAACTTTTGTGGTGTCTTTCAGATGCCTACCGGAGCAATGTAAAAACTACCAACAGAACTCGTCCCTGGCACCTTCGCTAGTGGAGTTGTGCATGGGGTGTATTTATTAAAATTTTGTCACCAGCCGAGTCCAAAATTCAGCGGTTCCCCATCTCAGCCCAGAAAGCAGGTAGAACAACTTTTGTGGTGCCTTTCAAATGCCTACCAAGGTAGTGTAAAAACTATCAAGAGAACTCTTGTCTGGCACCTTCCCCGGTGGAGTTGTGCATGGGGTGTGTTTGGAACATTTTGTCACTGGCCGAGTCCAAAATTCAGCGGTTCCCCATCTCAGCCCAGAAAGCAGGTAGAACAACTTTTGTGGTGCCTTTCAGCTGCCTACCAAGGTAGTGTAAAATCTACCAGGAGAACTCCTGTCTGGCACCTTCCCCGGTGGAGTTGTGCATGGGGTGTGTTTGGAACATTTTGTCACCGGCCGACTCCAAAATTCAGCGGTTCCCCATCTCAGCCCAGAAAGCAGGAAGAACAACTTTTGTGGTGCCTTTCAGCTGCCTACCAAGGTAGTGTAAAAACTACCAGGAGAACTCCTGTCTGGCACCTTCCCCGGTGGAGTTGTGCATGGGGTGTGTTTGGAACATTTTGTCACCAGCCGACTCCAAAATTCAGCGGTTCCCCATCTCAGCCCAGAAAGCAGGAAGAACAACTTTTGTGGTGCCTTTCAGCTGCCTACCAAGGTAGTGTAAAAACTACCAGGAGAACTCCTGTCTGGCACATTCCCCGGTGGAGTTGTGCAGGGGGTGTGTTTGGAACATTTTGTCACCGGCCGACTCCAAAATTCAGCGGTTCCCCATCTCAGCCCAGAAAGCAGGTAGAACAACTTTTGTGGTGTCCTTCAGGTGCCTACCGGAGCAATGTAAAAACTACCAGGAGAACTCCTGTCTGGCACCTTCCCCGGTGGAGTTGTGCATGGGGTGTGTTTGGAACATTTTGTCACCAGCCGACTCCAAAATTCAGCGGTTCCCCATCTCAGCCCAGAAAGCAGGTAGAACAACTTTTGTGGTGCCTTTCAAATGCCTACCAAGGTAGTGTAAAAACTACCAGGAGAACTCCTGCCTGGCACCTTCCCCGGTGGAGTTGTGCATGGGGTGTGTTTGGAACATTTTGTCACCGGCCGACTCCAAAATTCAGCGGTTCCCCATCTCAGCCCAGAAAGCAGGTAGAACAACTTTTGTGGTGTCCTTTTGATGCCTACCGGAGCAATGTAAAAACTACCAGGAGAACTCGTCCCTGGCACCTTCGCTAGTGGAGTTGTGCATGGGGTGTGTTTGGAACATTTTTTCACCGGCCGAGTCCAAAATTCAGCGGTTCCCCATCTCAGCCCAGAAAGCAGGTAGAACAACTTTTGTGGTGTCTTTCAGATGCCTACCGGAGCAATGTAAAAACTACCAGGAGAACTCCTGTCTGGCACCTTCCCCGGTGGAGTTGTGCATGGGGTGTGTTTGGAACATTTTGTCACCAGCCGACTCCAAAATTCAGCGGTTCCCCATCTCAGCCCAGAAAGCAGGTAGAACAACTTTTGTGGTGCCTTTCAAATGCCTACCAAGGTAGTGTAAAAACTATTAAGAGAACTCCTGCCTGGCACCTTCCCCGGTGGGGTTGTGCATGGGGTGTGTTTGGAACATTTTGTCACCGGCCGACGCCAAAATTCAGCGGTTCCCCATCTCAGCCCAGAAAGCAGGTAGAACAACTTTTGTGGTGCCTTTCAGGTGCCTACCAAGGTAGTGTAAAAACTATCAAGAGAACTCTTGTCTGGCACCTTCCCCGGTGGAGTTGTGCATGGGGTGTGTTTGGAACATTTTGTCACCAGCCGAGTCCAAAATTCAGCGGTTCCCCATCTCAGCCCAGAAAGCAGGTAGAACAACTTTTGTGGTGCCTTTCAGCTGCCTACCAAGGTAGTGTAAAAACTACTAAGAGAACTCCTGTCTGGCACCTTCCCCGGTGGAGTTGTTCATGGGGTGTGTTTGGAACATTTTGTCACCGGCCGACTCCAAAATTCAGCGGTTCCCCATCTCAGCCCAGAAAGCAGGTAGAACAACTTTTGTGGTGTCCTTTTGATGCCTACCGGAGCAATGTAAAAACTACCAACAGAACTCGTCCCTGGCACCTTCGCTAGTGGAGTTGTGCATGGGGTGTATTTATTAAAATTTTGTCACCAGCCGACTCCAAAATTCAGCTGTTCCCCATCTCAGCCCAGAAAGCAGGTAGAACAACTTTTGTGGTGCCTTTCAGCTGCCTACCAAGGTAGTGTAAAAACTACCAGGAGAACTCCTGTCTGGCACCTTCCCCGGTGGAGTTGTGCATGGGGTGTGTTTGGAACATTTTGTCACCGGCCGACTCCAAAATTCAGCGGTTCCCCATCTCAGCCCAGAAAGCAGGTAGAACAACTTTTGTGGTGCCTTTCAGCTGCCTACCAAGGTAGTGTTAAAACTACCAGGAGAACTCCTGTCTGGCACCTTCCCCGGTGGAGTTGTGCATGGGGTGTGTTTGGAACATTTTGTCACCGGCCGACTCCAAAATTCAGCGGTTCCCCATCTCAGCCCAGAAAGCAGGTAGAACAACTTTTGTGGTGTCTTTCAGATGCCTACCGGAGCAATGTAAAAACTACCAGGAGAACTCCTGTCTGGCACCTTCCCCGCTGGAGTTGTGCATGGGGTGTGTTCGGAACATTTTGTCACCAGCCGAGTCCAAAAATTCAGCTGTTCCCCATCTCAGCCCAGAAAGCAGGTAGAACAACTTTTGTGGTGCCTTTCAGCTGCCTACCAAGGTAGTGTAAAAACTATTAAGAGAACTCCTGTCTGGCACCTTCCCCGGTGGAGTTGTGCATGGGGTGTGTTTGGAACATTTTGTCACCGGCCGACTCCAAAATTCAGCGGTTCCCCATCTCAGCCCAGAAAGCAGGTAGAACAACTTTTGTGGTGCCTTTCAGCTGCCTACCAAGGTAGTATAAAAACTATTAAGAGAACTCCTGCCTGGCACCTTCCCCGGTGGAGTTGTGCATGGGGTGTATTTGGAACATTTTGTCACCAGCCGAGTCCAAAATTCAGCGGTTCCCCATCTCAGCCTAGAAAGCAGGTAGAACAACTTTTGTGGTGCCTTTCAGCTGCCTACCAAGGTAGTGTAAAAACTACTAAGAGAACTCCTGTCTGGCACCTTCCCCGGTGGAGTTGTGCAGGGGGTGTGTTTGGAACATTTTGTCACCGGCCGACTCCAAAATTCAGCGGTTCCCCATCTCAGCCCAGAAAGCAGGTAGAACAACTTTTGTGGTGCCTTTCAGATGCCTACCGGAGCAATGTAAAAACTACCAGGAGAACTCCTGTCTGGCACCTTCCCCGGTGGAGTTGTGCATGGGGTGTGTTTGGAACATTTTGTCACCAGCCGAGTCCAAAATTCAGCGATTCCCCATCTCAGCCCAGAAAGCAGGTAGAACAACTTTTGTGGTGCCTTTCAAATGCCTACCAAGGTAGTGTAAAAACTACCAAGAGAACTCCTGCCTGGCACCTTCCCCGGTGGAGTTGTGCATGGGGTGTGTTTGGAACATTTTGTCACCAGCCGAGTCCAAAATTCAGCGGTTCCCCATCTCAGCCCAGAAAGCAGGTAAAAAAACTTTTGTGGTGTCTTTCAGGTGCCTACCAAGGTAGTGTAAAAACTACCAGGAGAACTCCTGCCTGGCACCTTCCCCGGTGGAGTTGTGCATGGGGTGTCTTTGGAACATTTTGTCACCGGCCGACTCCAAAATTCAGCGGTTCCCCATCTCAGCCCAGAAAGCAGGTAGAACAACTTTTGTGGTGTCTTTCAGATGCCTACCGGAGCAATATAAAATCTACCAGGAGAACTCCTGTCTGGCACCTTCCCCGGTGGAGTTGTGCATGGGGTGTGTTTGGAACATTTTGTCACCGGCCGACTCCAAAATTCAGCTGTTCCCCATCTCAGCCCAGAAAGCAGGTAGAACAACTTTTGTGGTGCCTTTCAGCTGCCTACCAAGGTAGTGTAAAAACTATTAAGAGAACTCCTGTCTGGCACCTTCCCCGGTGGAGTTGTGCATGGGGTGTCTTTGGAACATTTTGTCACCAGCCGAGTCCAAAAATTCAGCGGTTCCCCATCTCAGCCCAGAAAGCAGGTAGAACAACTTTTGTGGTGCCTTTCAGCTGCCTACCAAGGTAGTGTAAAAACTACCAGGAGAACTCCTGTCTGGCACCTTCCCCGGTGGAGTTGTGCATGGGGTGTGTTTGGAACATTTTGTCACCGGCCGACTCCAAAATTCAGCGGTTCCCCATCTCAGCCCAGAAAGCAGGTAGAACAACTTTTGTGGTGCCTTTCAGCTGCCTACCAAGGTAGTGTAAAAACTACCAGGAGAACTCCTGTCTGGCACCTTCCCCGGTGGAGTTGTGCATGGGGTGTGTTTGGAACATTTTGTCACCGGCCGACTCCAAAATTCAGCGGTTCCCCATCTCAGCCCAGAAAGCAGGTAGAACAACTTTTGTGGTGTCTTTCAGATGCCTACCGGAGCAATGTAAAAACTACCAAGAGAACTCCTGCCTGGCACCTTCCCCGGTGGAGTTGTGCATGGGGTGTGTTTGGAACATTTTGTCACCGGCCGAGTCCAAAAATTCAGCTGTTCCCCATCTCAGCCCAGAAAGCAGGTAGAACAACTTTTGTGGTGCCTTTCAGCTGCCTACCAAGGTAGTGTAAAAACTATTAAGAGAACTCCTGTCTGGCACCTTCCCCGGTGGAGTTGTGCATGGGGTGTGTTTGGAACATTTTGTCACCGGCCGACTCCAAAATTCAGCGGTTCCCCATCTCAGCCCAGAAAGCAGGTAGAACAACTTTTGTGGTGCCTTTCAGCTGCCTACCAAGGTAGTATAAAAACTATTAAGAGAACTCCTGCCTGGCACCTTCCCCGGTGGAGTTGTGCATGGGGTGTATTTGGAACATTTTGTCACCAGCCGAGTCCAAAATTCAGCGGTTCCCCATCTCAGCCTAGAAAGCAGGTAGAACAACTTTTGTGGTGCCTTTCAGCTGCCTACCAAGGTAGTGTAAAAACTACTAAGAGAACTCCTGTCTGGCACCTTCCCCGGTGGAGTTGTGCAGGGGGTGTGTTTGGAACATTTTGTCACCGGCCGACTCCAAAATTCAGCGGTTCCCCATCTCAGCCCAGAAAGCAGGTAGAACAACTTTTGTGGTGCCTTTCAGATGCCTACCGGAGCAATGTAAAAACTACCAGGAGAACTCCTGTCTGGCACCTTCCCCGGTGGAGTTGTGCATGGGGTGTGTTTGGAACATTTTGTCACCAGCCGAGTCCAAAATTCAGCGATTCCCCATCTAAGCCCAGAAAGCAGGTAGAACAACTTTTGTGGTGCCTTTCAAATGCCTACCAAGGTAGTGTAAAAACTACCAAGAGAACTCCTGCCTGGCACCTTCCCCGGTGGAGTTGTGCATGGGGTGTGTTTGGAACATTTTGTCACCAGCCGAGTCCAAAATTCAGCGGTTCCCCATCTCAGCCCAGAAAGCAGGTAAAAAAACTTTTGTGGTGTCTTTCAGGTGCCTACCAAGGTAGTGTAAAAACTACCAGGAGAACTCTTGTCTGGCACCTTCCCCGGTGGAGTTGTGCATGGGGTGTGTTTGGAACATTTTGTCACCAGCCGAGTCCAAAATTCAGCGGTTCCCCATCTCAGCCCAGAAAGCAGGTAGAACAACTTTTGTGGTGTCCTTTTGATGCCTACCGGAGCAATGTAAAAACTACCAGGAGAACTCCTGTCTGGCACCTTCCCCGGTGGAGTTGTGCATGGGGTGTGTTTGGAACATTTTGTCACCGGCCGACTCCAAAATTCAGCTGTTCCCCATCTCAGCCCAGAAAGCAGGTAGAACAACTTTTGTGGTGCCTTTCAGCTGCCTACCAAGGTAGTGTAAAAACTATTAAGAGAACTCCTGTCTGGCACCTTCCCCGGTGGAGTTGTGCATGGGGTGTCTTTGGAACATTTTGTCACCAGCCGAGTCCAAAAATTCAGCGGTTCCCCATCTCAGCCCAGAAAGCAGGTAGAACAACTTTTGTGGTGCCTTTCAGCTGCCTACCAAGGTAGTGTAAAAACTACCAGGAGAACTCCTGTCTGGCACCTTCCCCGGTGGAGTTGTGCATGGGGTGTGTTTAGAACATTTTGTCACCGGCTGACTCCAAAATTCAGCGGTTTCCCATCTCAGCCCAGAAAGCAGGTAGAACAACTTTTGTGGTGCCTTTCAGCTGCCTACCAAGGTAGTGTAAAAACTACCGAGAGAACTCCTGTCTGGCACCTTCCCCGGTGGAGTTGTGCAGGGGGTGTGTTTGGAACATTTTTTCACCGGCCGACGCCAAAATTCAGCGGTTCCCCATCTCAGCCCAGAAAGCAGGTAGAACAACTTTTGTGGTGTCTTTCAGATGCCTACCAGAGCAATGTAAAAACTACCAGGAGAACTCCTGTCTGGCACCTTCCCCGGTGGAGTTGTGCATGGGGTGTGTTTTGAACATTTTGTCACCAGCCGAGTCCAAAAATTCAGCGGTTCCCCATCTCAGCCCAGAAAGCAGGTAGAACAACTTTTGTGGTGCCTTTCAGCTGCCTACCAAGGTAGTGTAAAAACTACCAGGAGAACTCCTGTCTGGCACCTTCCCCGGTGGAGTTGTGCATGGGGTGTGTTTGGAACATTTTGTCACCGGCCGACTCCAAAATTCAGCGGTTCCCCATCTCAGCCCAGAAAGCAGGTAGAACAACTTTTGTGGTGCCTTTCAGCTGCCTACCAAGGTAGTGTAAAAACTACCAGGAGAACTCCTGTCTGGCACCTTCCCCGGTGGAGTTGTGCATGGGGTGTGTTTGGAACATTTTGTCACCGGCCGACTCCAAAATTCAGCGGTTCCCCATCTCAGCCCAGAAAGCAGGTAGAACAACTTTTGTGGTGTCTTTCAGATGCCTACCGGAGCAATGTAAAAACTACCAGGAGAACTCCTGTCTGGCACCTTCCCCGGTGGAGTTGTGCATGGGGTGTGTTCGGAACATTTTGTCACCAGCCGAGTCCAAAAATTCAGCTGTTCCCCATCTCAGCCCAGAAAGCAGGTAGAACAACTTTTGTGGTGCCTTTCAGCTGCCTACCAAGGTAGTGTAAAAACTACTAAGAGAACTCCTGTCTGGCACCTTCCCCGGTGGAGTTGTGCATGGGGTGTGTTTGGAACATTTTGTCACCGGCCGACTCCAAAATTCAGCGGTTCCCCATCTCAGCCCAGAAAGCAGGTAGAACAACTTTTGTGGTGCCTTTCAGCTGCCTACCAAGGTAGTATAAAAACTATTAAGAGAACTCCTGCCTGGCACCTTCCCCGGTGGAGTTGTGCATGGGGTGTATTTGGAACATTTTGTCACCAGCCGAGTCCAAAATTCAGCGGTTCCCCATCTCAGCCTAGAAAGCAGGTAGAACAACTTTTGTGGTGCCTTTCAGCTGCCTACCAAGGTAGTGTAAAAACTACTAAGAGAACTCCTGCCTGGCACCTTCCCCGGTGGAGTTGTGCAGGGGGTGTGTTTGGAACATTTTGTCACCGGCCGACTCCAAAATTCAGCGGTTCCCCATCTCAGCCCAGAAAGCAGGTAGAACAACTTTTGTGGTGCCTTTCAGATGCCTACCGGAGCAATGTAAAAACTACCAGGAGAACTCCTGTCTGGCACCTTCCCCGGTGGAGTTGTGCATGGGGTGTGTTTGGAACATTTTGTCACCAGCCGAGTCCAAAATTCAGCGATTCCCCATCTCAGCCCAGAAAGCAGGTAGAACAACTTTTGTGGTGCCTTTCAAATGCCTACCAAGGTAGTGTAAAAACTACCAAGAGAACTCCTGCCTGGCACCTTCCCCGGTGGAGTTGTGCATGGGGTGTGTTTGGAACATTTTGTCACCAGCCGAGTCCAAAATTCAGCGGTTCCCCATCTCAGCCCAGAAAGCAGGTAAAAAAACTTTTGTGGTGTCTTTCAGGTGCCTACCAAGGTAGTGTAAAAACTACCAGGAGAACTCTTGTCTGGCACCTTCCCCGGTGGAGTTGTGCATGGGGTGTCTTTGGAACATTTTGTCACCGGCCGACTCCAAAATTCAGCGGTTCCCCATCTCAGCCCAGAAAGCAGGTAGAACAACTTTTGTGGTGTCCTTTTGATGCCTACCGGAGCAATGTAAAAACTACCAGGAGAACTCCTGTCTGGCACCTTCCCCGGTGGAGTTGTGCATGGGGTGTGTTTGGAACATTTTGTCACCGGCCGACTCCAAAATTCAGCTGTTCCCCATCTCAGCCCAGAAAGCAGGTAGAACAACTTTTGTGGTGCCTTTCAGCTGCCTACCAAGGTAGTGTAAAAACTATTAAGAGAACTCCTGTCTGGCACCTTCCCCGGTGGAGTTGTGCATGGGGTGTCTTTGGAACATTTTGTCACCAGCCGAGTCCAAAAATTCAGCGGTTCCCCATCTCAGCCCAGAAAGCAGGTAGAACAACTTTTGTGGTGCCTTTCAGCTGCCTACCAAGGTAGTGTAAAAACTACCAGGAGAACTCCTGTCTGGCACCTTCCCCGGTGGAGTTGTGCATGGGGTGTGTTTAGAACATTTTGTCACCGGCTGACTCCAAAATTCAGCGGTTTCCCATCTCAGCCCAGAAAGCAGGTAGAACAACTTTTGTGGTGCCTTTCAGCTGCCTACCAAGGTAGTGTAAAAACTACTGAGAGAACTCCTGTCTGGCACCTTCCCCGGTGGAGTTGTGCAGGGGGTGTGTTTGGAACATTTTTTCACCGGCCGACGCCAAAATTCAGCGGTTCCCCATCTCAGCCCAGAAAGCAGGTAGAACAACTTTTGTGGTGTCTTTCAGATGCCTACCAGAGCAATGTAAAAACTACCAGGAGAACTCCTGTCTGGCACCTTCCCCGGTGGAGTTGTGCATGGGGTGTGTTTTGAACATTTTGTCACCAGCCGAGTCCAAAATTCAGCGGTTCCCCATCTCAGCCCAGAAAGCAGGTAGAACAACTTTTGTGGTGCCTTTCAAATGCCTACCAAGGTAGTGTAAAAACTACCAAGAGAACTCCTGCCTGGCACCTTCCCCGGTGGAGTTGTGCATGGGGTGTCTTTGGAACATTTTGTCACCGGCCGACTCCAAAATTCAGCGATTCCCCATCTCAGCCCAGAAAGCAGGTAGAACAACTTTTGTGGTGTCCTTTTGATGCCTACTGGAGCAATGTAAAAACTACCAACAGAACTCGTCCCTGGCACCTTCGCTAGTGGAGTTGTGCATGGGGTGTATTTATTAAAATTTTGTCACCAGCCGAGTCCAAAATTCAGCGGTTCCCCATCTCAGCCCAGAAAGCAGGTAGAACAACTTTTGTGGTGCCTTTCAAATGCCTACCAAGGTAGTGTAAAAACTATCAAGAGAACTCTTGTCTGGCACCTTCCCCGGTGGAGTTGTGCATGGGGTGTGTTTGGAACATTTTGTCACCAGCCGACTCCAAAATTCAGCTCTTCCCCATCTCAGCCCAGAAAGCAGGTAGAACAACTTTTGTGGTGCCTTTCAGCTGCCTACCAAGGTAGTGTAAAATCTACCAGGAGAACTCCTGTCTGGCACCTTCCCCGGTGGAGTTGTGCATGGGGTGTGTTTGGAACATTTTGTCACCGGCCGACTCCAAAATTCAGCGGTTCCCCATCTCAGCCCAGAAAGCAGGAAGAACAACTTTTGTGGTGCCTTTCAGCTGCCTACCAAGGTAGTGTAAAAACTACTGAGAGAACTCCTGTCTGGCACCTTCCCCGGTGGAGTTGTGCATGGGGTGTGTTTGGAACATTTTGTCACCAGCCGACTCCAAAATTCAGCGGTTCCCCATCTCAGCCCAGAAAGCAGGAAGAACAACTTTTGTGGTGCCTTTCAGCTGCCTACCAAGGTAGTGTAAAAACTACCAGGAGAACTCCTGTCTGGCACATTCCCCGGTGGAGTTGTGCAGGGGGTGTGTTTGGAACATTTTGTCACCGGCCGACTCCAAAATTCAGCGGTTCCCCATCTCAGCCCAGAAAGCAGGTAGAACAACTTTTGTGGTGTCCTTCAGGTGCCTACCGGAGCAATGTAAAAACTACCAGGAGAACTCCTGTCTGGCACCTTCCCCGGTGGAGTTGTGCATGGGGTGTGTTTGGAACATTTTGTCACCAGCCGACTCCAAAATTCAGCGGTTCCCCATCTCAGCCCAGAAAGCAGGTAGAACAACTTTTGTGGTGCCTTTCAAATGCCTACCAAGGTAGTGTAAAAACTACCAGGAGAACTCCTGCCTGGCACCTTCCCCGGTGGAGTTGTGCATGGGGTGTGTTTGGAACATTTTGTCACCGGCCGACTCCAAAATTCAGCGGTTCCCCATCTCAGCCCAGAAAGCAGGTAGAACAACTTTTGTGGTGTCCTTTTGATGCCTACAGGAGCAATGTAAAAACTACCAACAGAACTCGTCCCTGGCACCTTCGCTAGTGGAGTTGTGCATGGGGTGTGTTTGGAACATTTTTTCACCGGCCGAGTCCAAAATTCAGCGGTTCCCCATCTCAGCCCAGAAAGCAGGTAGAACAACTTTTGTGGTGTCTTTCAGATGCCTACCGGAGCAATGTAAAAACTACCAGGAGAACTCCTGTCTGGCACCTTCCCCGGTGGAGTTGTGCATGGGGTGTGTTTGGAACATTTTGTCACCAGCCGACTCCAAAATTCAGCGGTTCCCCATCTCAGCCCAGAAAGCAGGTAGAACAACTTTTGTGGTGCCTTTCAAATGCCTACCAAGGTAGTGTAAAAACTATTAAGAGAACTCCTGCCTGGCACCTTCCCCGGTGGGGTTGTGCATGGGGTGTGTTTGGAACATTTTGTCACCGGCCGACGCCAAAATTCAGCGGTTCCCCATCTCAGCCCAGAAAGCAGGTAGAACAACTTTTGTAGTGTCTTTTTGATGCCTACCGGAGCAATGTAAAAACTACCAACAGAATTCGTTCCTGGCACCTTCGCTAGTGGAGTTGTGCATGGGGTGTATTTATTAAAATTTTGTCACCAGCCGAGTCCAAAATTCAGCTGTTCCCCATCTCAGCCCAGAAAGCAGGTAGAACAACTTTTGTGGTGCCTTTCAGCTGCCTACCAAGGTAGTGTAAAAACTACCAGGAGAACTCCTGTCTGGCACCTTCCCCGGTGGAGTTGTGCATGGGGTGTGTTTGGAACATTTTGTCACCGGCCGACTCCAAAATTCAGCGGTTCCCCATCTCAGCCCAGAAAGCAGGTAGAACAACTTTTGTGCTGCCTTTCAGCTGCCTACCAAGGTAGTATAAAAACTATTAAGAGAACTCCTGTCTGGCACCTTCCCCGGTGGAGTTGTGCATGGGGTGTGTTTGGAACATTTTGTCACCGGCCGACTCCAAAATTCAGCGGTTCCCCATCTCAGCCCAGAAAGCAGGTAGAACAACTTTTGTGGTGTCTTTCAGATGCCTACCGGAGCAATGTAAAAACTACCAGGAGAACTCCTGTCTGGCACCTTCCCCGGTGGAGTTGTGCATGGGGTGTGTTCGGAACATTTTGTCACCAGCCGAGTCCAAAAATTCAGCTGTTCCCCATCTCAGCCCAGAAAGCAGGTAGAACAACTTTTGTGGTGCCTTTCAGATGCCTACCAAGGTAGTGTAAAAACTATTAAGAGAACTCCTGTCTGGCACCTTCCCCGGTGGAGTTGTGCATGGGGTGTGTTTGGAACATTTTGTCACCGGCCGACTCCAAAATTCAGCGGTTCCCCATCTCAGCCCAGAAAGCAGGTAGAACAACTTTTGTGGTGCCTTTCAGCTGCCTACCAAGGTAGTATAAAAAC
This sequence comes from Falco biarmicus, assembly GCF_023638135.1. Lineage (NCBI taxonomy): Eukaryota > Metazoa > Chordata > Aves > Falconiformes > Falconidae > Falco > Falco biarmicus. The sequence continues at coordinate 357,332 of NW_026612005.1, read as the reverse complement.
TATTAAGAGAACTCCTGCCTGGCACCTTCCCCGGTGGAGTTGTGCATGGGGTGTATTTGGAACATTTTGTCACCAGCCGAGTCCAAAATTCAGCGGTTCCCCATCTCAGCCTAGAAAGCAGGTAGAACAACTTTTGTGGTGCCTTTCAGCTGCCTACCAAGGTAGTGTAAAAACTACTAAGAGAACTCCTGTCTGGCACCTTCCCCGGTGGAGTTGTGCAGGGGGTGTGTTTGGAACATTTTGTCACCGGCCGACTCCAAAATTCAGCGGTTCCCCATCTCAGCCCAGAAAGCAGGTAGAACAACTTTTGTGGTGCCTTTCAGATGCCTACCGGAGCAATGTAAAAAACTACCAGGAGAACTCCTGTCTGGCACCTTCCCCGGTGGAGTTGTGCATGGGGTGTGTTTGGAACATTTTGTCACCAGCCGAGTCCAAAATTCAGCGATTCCCCATCTCAGCCCAGAAAGCAGGTAGAACAACTTTTGTGGTGCCTTTCAAATGCCTACCAAGGTAGTGTAAAAACTACCAAGAGAACTCCTGCCTGGCACCTTCCCCGGTGGAGTTGTGCATGGGGTGTGTTTGGAACATTTTGTCACCAGCCGAGTCGAAAATTCAGCGGTTCCCCATCTCAGCCCAGAAAGCAGGTAAAAAAACTTTTGTGGTGTCTTTCAGGTGCCTACCAAGGTAGTGTAAAAACTACCAGGAGAACTCTTGTCTGGCACCTTCCCCGGTGGAGTTGTGCAGGGGGTGTCTTTGGAACATTTTGTCACCGGCCGACTCCAAAATTCAGCGGTTCCCCATCTCAGCCCAGAAAGCAGGTAGAACAACTTTTGTGGTGTCTTTCAGATGCCTACCGGAGCAATATAAAATCTACCAGGAGAACTCCTGTCTGGCACCTTCCCCGGTGGAGTTGTGCATGGGGTGTGTTTGGAACATTTTGTCACCGGCCGACTCCAAAATTCAGCTGTTCCCCATCTCAGCCCAGAAAGCAGGTAGAACAACTTTTGTGGTGCCTTTCAGCTGCCTACCAAGGTAGTGTAAAAACTATTAAGAGAACTCCTGTCTGGCACCTTCCCCGGTGGAGTTGTGCATGGGGTGTCTTTGGAACATTTTGTCACCAGCCGAGTCCAAAAATTCAGCGGTTCCCCATCTCAGCCCAGAAAGCAGGTAGAACAACTTTTGTGGTGCCTTTCAGCTGCCTACCAAGGTAGTGTAAAAACTACCAGGAGAACTCCTGTCTGGCACCTTCCCCGGTGGAGTTGTGCATGGGGTGTGTTTGGAACATTTTGTCACCGGCCGACTCCAAAATTCAGCGGTTTCCCATCTCAGCCCAGAAAGCAGGTAGAACAACTTTTGTGGTGCCTTTCAGCTGCCTACCAAGGTAGTGTAAAAACTACTGAGAGAACTCCTGTCTGGCACCTTCCCTGGTGGAGTTGTTCAGGGGGTGTGTTTGGAACATTTTTTCACCGGCCGACTCCAAAATTCAGCGGTTCCCCATCTCAGCCCAGAAAGCAGGTAGAACAACTTTTGTGGTGTCTTTCAGATGCCTACCAGAGCAATGTAAAAACTACCAGGAGAACTCCTGTCTGGCACCTCCTGTCTGGCACCTTCCCCGGTGGAGTTGTGCATGGGGTGTGTTTTGAACATTTTGTCACCAGCCGAGTCCAAAATTCAGCGGTTCCCCATCTCAGCCCAGAAAGCAGGTAGAACAACTTTTGTGGTGCCTTTCAAATGCCTACCAAGGTAGTGTAAAAACTACCAAGAGAACTCCTGCCTGGCACCTTCCCCGGTGGAGTTGTGCATGGGGTGTCTTTGGAACATTTTGTCACCGGCCGACTCCAAAATTCAGCGATTCCCCATCTCAGCCCAGAAAGCAGGTAGAACAACTTTTGTGGTGTCCTTTTGATGCCTACCGGAGCAATGTAAAAACTATCAACAGAACTCGTCCCTGGCACCTTCGCTAGTGGAGTTGTGCATGGGGTGTGTTTATTAAAATTTTGTCACCAGCCGAGTCCAAAATTCAGCGGTTCCCCATCTCAGCCCAGAAAGCAGGTAGAACAACTTTTGTGGTGCCTTTCAAATGCCTACCAAGGTAGTGTAAAAACAATCAAGAGAACTCTTGTCTGGCACCTTCCCCGGTGGAGTTGTGCATGGGGTGTGTTTGGAACATTTTGTCACCGGCCGACTCCAAAATTCAGCTCTTCCCCATCTCAGCCCAGAAAGCAGGAAGAACAACTTTTGTGGTGCCTTTCAGCTGCCTACCAAGGTAGTGTAAAATCTACCAGGAGAACTCCTGTCTGGCACCTTCCCCGGTGGAGTTGTGCATGGGGTGTCTTTGGAACATTTTGTCACCAGCCGAGTCCAAAAATTCAGCGGTTCCCCATCTCAGCCCAGAAAGCAGGTAGAACAACTTTTGTGGTGCCTTTCAGCTGCCTACCAAGGTAGTGTAAAAACTACCAGGAGAACTCCTGTCTGGCACCTTCCCCGGTGGAGTTGTGCAGGGGGTGTGTTTGGAACATTTTGTCACCGGCCGACTCCAAAATTCAGCGGTTTCCCATCTCAGCCCAGAAAGCAGGTAGAACAACTTTTGTGGTGCCTTTCAGCTGCCTACCAAGGTAGTGTAAAAACTATTAAGAGAACTCCTGTCTGGCACCTTCCCCGGTGGAGTTGTGCATGGGGTGTCTTTGGAACATTTTGTCACCAGCCGAGTCCAAAATTCAGCGGTTCCCCATCTCAGCCCAGAAAGCAGGTAGAACAACTTTTGTGGTGTCTTTCAGATGCCTACCAGAGCAATGTAAAAACTACCAGGAGAACTCCTGTCTGGCACCTTCCCCGGTGGAGTTGTGCATGGGGTGTGTTTTGAACATTTTGTCACCAGCCGAGTCCAAAATTCAGCGGTTCCCCATCTCAGCCCAGAAAGCAGGTAGAACAACTTTTGTGGTGCCTTTCAAATGCCTACCAAGGTAGTGTAAAAACTACCAAGAGAACTCCTGCCTGGCACCTTCCCCGGTGGAGTTGTGCATGGGGTGTCTTTGGAACATTTTGTCACCGGCCGACTCCAAAATTCAGCGATTCCCCATCTCAGCCCAGAAAGCAGGTAGAACAACTTTTGTGGTGTCCTTTTGATGCCTACCGGAGCAATGTAAAAACTACCAACAGAACTCGTCCCTGGCACCTTCGCTAGTGGAGTTGTGCATGGGGTGTATTTATTAAAATTTTGTCACCAGCCGAGTCCAAAATTCAGCGGTTCCCCATCTCAGCCCAGAAAGCAGGTAGAACAACTTTTGTGGTGCCTTTCAAATGCCTACCAAGGTAGTGTAAAAAACTATCAAGAGAACTCTTGTCTGGCACCTTCCCCGGTGGAGTTGTGCATGGGGTGTGTTTGGAACATTTTGTCACCGGCCGACTCCAAAATTCAGCTCTTCCCCATCTCAGCCCAGAAAGCAGGAAGAACAACTTTTGTGGTGCCTTTCAGCTGCCTACCAAGGTAGTGTAAAATCTACCAGGAGAACTCCTGTCTGGCACCTTCCCCGGTGGAGTTGTGCATGGGGTGTGTTTGGAACATTTTGTCACCGGCCGACTCCAAAATTCAGCGGTTCCCCATCTCAGCCCAGAAAGCAGGAAGAACAACTTTTGTGGTGCCTTTCAGCTGCCTACCAAGGTAGTGTAAAAACTACCAGGAGAACTCCTGTCTGGCACCTTCCCCGGTGGAGTTGTGCATGGGGTGTGTTTGGAACATTTTGTCACCAGCCGACTCCAAAATTCAGCGGTTCCCCATCTCAGCCCAGAAAGCAGGTAGAACAACGTTTGTGGTGCCTTTCAGCTGCCTACCAAGGTAGTGTAAAAACTATTAAGAGAACTCCTGTCTGGCACCTTCCCCGGTGGAGTTGTGCATGGGGTGTCTTTGGAACATTTTGTCACCAGCCGAGTCCAAAAATTCAGCGGTTCCCCATCTCAGCCCAGAAAGCAGGTAGAACAACTTTTGTGGTGCCTTTCAGCTGCCTACCAAGGTAGTGTAAAAACTACCAGGAGAACTCCTGTCTGGCACCTTCCCCGGTGGAGTTGTGCATGGGGTGTGTTTGGAACATTTTGTCACCGGCCGACTCCAAAATTCAGCGGTTTCCCATCTCAGCCCAGAAAGCAGGTAGAACAACTTTTGTGGTGCCTTTCAGCTGCCTACCAAGGTAGTGTAAAAACTACTGAGAGAACTCCTGTCTGGCACCTTCCCCGGTGGAGTTGTGCAGGGGGTGTGTTTGGAACATTTTTTCACCGGCCGACTCCAAAATTCAGCGGTTCCCCATCTCAGCCCAGAAAGCAGGTAGAACAACTTTTGTGGTGTCTTTCAGATGCCTACCAGAGCAATGTAAAAACTACCAGGAGAACTCCTGTCTGGCACCTTCCCCGGTGGAGTTGTGCATGGGGTGTGTTTTGAACATTTTGTCACCAGCCGAGTCCAAAATTCAGCGGTTCCCCCATCTCAGCCCAGAAAGCAGGTAGAACAACTTTTGTGGTGCCTTTCAAATGCCTACCAAGGTAGTGTAAAAACTACCAAGAGAACTCCTGCCTGGCACCTTCCCCGGTGGAGTTGTGCATGGGGTGTCTTTGGAACATTTTGTCACCGGCCGACTCCAAAATTCAGCGATTCCCCATCTCAGCCCAGAAAGCAGGTAGAACAACTTTTGTGGTGTCCTTTTGATGCCTACCGGAGCAATGTAAAAACTACCAACAGAACTCGTCCCTGGCACCTTCGCTAGTGGAGTTGTGCATGGGGTGTATTTATTAAAATTTTGTCACCAGCCGAGTCCAAAATTCAGCGGTTCCCCATCTCAGCCCAGAAAGCAGGTAGAACAACTTTTGTGGTGCCTTTCAAATGCCTACCAAGGTAGTGTAAAAACTATCAAGAGAACTCTTGTCTGGCACCTTCCCCGGTGGAGTTGTGCATGGGGTGTGTTTGGAACATTTTGTCACCGGCCGACTCCAAAATTCAGCTCTTCCCCATCTCAGCCCAGAAAGCAGGAAGAACAACTTTTGTGGTGCCTTTCAGCTGCCTACCAAGGTAGTGTAAAATCTACCAGGAGAACTCCTGTCTGGCACCTTCCCCGGTGGAGTTGTGCATGGGGTGTGTTTGGAACATTTTGTCACCGGCCGACTCCAAAATTCAGCGGTTCCCCATCTCAGCCCAGAAAGCAGGAAGAACAACTTTTGTGGTGCCTTTCAGCTGCCTACCAAGGTAGTGTAAAAACTACCAGGAGAACTCCTGTCTGGCACCTTCCCCGGTGGAGTTGTGCATGGGGTGTGTTTGGAACATTTTGTCACCAGCCGACTCCAAAATTCAGCGGTTCCCCATCTCAGCCCAGAAAGCAGGTAGAACAACTTTTGTGGTGCCTTTCAGCTGCCTACCAAGGTAGTGTAAAAAACTACCAGGAGAACTCCTGTCTGGCACATTCCCCGGTGGAGTTGTGCAGGGGGTGTGTTTGGAACATTTTGTCACCGGCCGACTCCAGAATTCAGCGGTTCCCCATCTCAGCCCAGAAAGCAGGTAGAACAACTTTTGTGGTGTCCTTCAGGTGCCTACCGGAGCAATGTAAAAACTACCAGGAGAACTCCTGTCTGGCACCTTCCCCGGTGGAGTTGTGCATGGGGTGTGTTTGGAACATTTTGTCACCAGCCGACTCCAAAATTCAGCGGTTCCCCATCTCAGCCCAGAAAGCAGGTAGAACAACTTTTGTGGTGCCTTTCAAATGCCTACCAAGGTAGTGTAAAAACTACTAAGAGAACTCCTGTCTGGCACCTTCCCCGGTGGAGTTGTGCATGGAGTGTGTTTGGAACATTTTGTCACCGGCCGACTCCAAAATTCAGCGGTTCCCCATCTCAGCCCAGAAAGCAGGTAGAACAACTTTTGTAGTGTCTTTTTGATGCCTACCGGAGCAATGTAAAAACTACCAACAGAATTCGTTCCTGGCACCTTCGCTAGTGGAGTTGTGCATGGGGTGTATTTATTAAAATTTTGTCACCAGCCGAGTCCAAAATTCAGCGGTTCCCCATCTCAGCCCAGAAAGCAGGTAGAACAACTTTTGTGGTTCCTTTCAGCTGCCTACCAAGGTAGTGTAAAAACTATTAAGAGAACTCCTGTCTGGCACCTTCCCCGGTGGAGTTGTGCATGGGGTGTGTTTGGAACATTTTGTCACCGGCCGAGTCCAAAATTCAGCGGTTCCCCATCTCAGCCCAGAAAGCAGGTAGAACAACTTTTGTGGTGCCTTTCAGCTGCCTACCAAGGTAGTGTAAAAACTATTAAGAGAACTCCTGTCTGGCACCTTCCCCGGTGGAGTTGTGCAGGGGGTGTGTTTGGAACATTTTGTCACCGGCCGACTCCAAAATTCAGCGGTTCCCCATCTCAGCCCAGAAAGCAGGTAGAACAACTTTTGTGGTGTCTTTCAGATGCCTACCGGAGCAATGTAAAAACTACCAGGAGAACTCCTGTCTGGCACCTTCCCCGGTGGAGTTGTGCATGGGGTGTGTTTGGAACATTCTGTCACCAGCCGAGTCCAAAATTCAGCGGTTCCCCATCTCAGCCCAGAAAGCAGGTAGAACAACTTTTGTGGTGCCTTTCAGCTGCCTACCAAGGTAGTGTAAAAACTACTAAGAGAACTCCTGTCTGGCACCTTCCCCGGTGGAGTTGTGCAGGGGGTGTGTTTGGAACATTTTGTCACCGGCCGACTCCAAAATTCAGCGGTTCCCCATCTCAGCCCAGAAAGCAGGTAGAACAACTTTTGTGGTGTCTTTCAGGTGCCTACCAAGGTAGTGTAAAAACTATTAAGAGAACTCCTGTCTGGCACCTTCCCCGGTGGAGTTGTGCAGGGGGTGTGTTTGGAACATTTTGTCACCGGCCGACTCCAAAATTCAGCGGTTCCCCATCTCAGCCCAGAAAGCAGGTAGAACAACTTTTGTGGTGTCTTTCAGATGCCTACCGGAGCAATGTAAAAACTACTAAGAGAACTCCTGTCTGGCACCTTCCCCGGTGGAGTTGTGCATGGGGTGTGTTTGGAACATTTTGTCACCGGCCGACTCCAAAATTCAGCGGTTCCCCATCTCAGCCCAGAAAGCAGGAAGAACAACTTTTGTGGTGTCTTTCAGATGCCTACTGGAGCAATGTAAAAACTACCAGGAGAACTCCTGTCTGGCACCTTCCCCGGTGGAGTTGTGCATGGGGTGTGTTTGGAACATTTTGTCACCAGCCGAGTCCAAAATTCAGCGGTTCCCCATCTCAGCCCAGAAAGCAGGTAGAACAACTTTTGTGGTGCCTTTCAGCTGCCTACCAAGGTAGTGTAAAAACTACCAGGAAGAACTCCTGTCTGGCACCTTCCCCGGTGGAGTTGTTCATGGGGTGTGTTTGGAACATTTTGTCACCGGCCGACTCCAAAATTCAGCGGTTCCCCATCTCAGCCCAGAAAGCAGGTAGAACAACTTTTGTGGTGTCCTTTTGATGCCTACCGGAGCAATGTAAAAACTACCAACAGAACTCGTCCCTGGCACCTTCGCTAGTGGAGTTGTGCATGGGGTGTATTTATTAAAATTTTGTCACCAGCCGAGTCCAAAATTCAGCTGTTCCCCATCTCAGCCCAGGAAGCAGGTAGAACAACTTTTGTGGTGCCTTTCAGCTGCCTACCAAGGTAGTGTAAAAACTACCAGGAGAACTCCTGTCTGGCACCTTCCCCGGTGGAGTTGTGCATGGGGTGTGTTTGGAACATTTTGTCACCGGCCGACTCCAAAATTCAGCGGTTCCCCATCTCAGCCCAGAAAGCAGGTAGAACAACTTTTGTGGTGTCCTTTTGATGCCTACAGGAGCAATGTAAAAACTACCAACAGAGCTCGTCCCTGGCACCTTCGCTAGTGGAGTTGTGCATGGGGTGTGTTTGGAACATTTTGTCACCGGCCGACTCCAAAATTCAGCGGTTCCCCATCTCAGCCCAGAAAGCAGGTAGAACAACTTTTGTGGTGCCTTTCAGGTGCCTACCAAGGTAGTGTAAAAACTATCAGGAGAACTCTTGTCTGGCACCTTCCCTAGTGGAGTTGTGCATGGGGTGTGTTTGGAACATTTTGTCACCAGCCGAGTCCAAAATTCAGCGGTTCCCCATCTCAGCCCAGAAAGCAGGTAAAAAAACTTTTGTGGTGTCTTTCAGGTGCCTACCAAGGTAGTGTAAAAACTACCAGGAGAACTCTTGTCTGGCACCTTCCCCGGTGGAGTTGTGCATGGGGTGTCTTTGGAACATTTTGTCACCGGCCGACTCCAAAATTCAGCGGTTCCCCATCTCAGCCCAGAAAGCAGGTAGAACAACTTTTGTGGTGTCTTTCAGATGCCTACCGGAGCAATGTAAAATCTACCAGGAGAACTCCTGTCTGGCACCTTCCCCGGTGGAGTTGTGCATGGGGTGTGTTTGGAACATTTTGTCACCGGCCGACTCCAAAATTCAGCTGTTCCCCATCTCAGCCCAGAAAGCAGGTAGAACAACTTTTGTGGTGTCCTTTTGATGCCTACAGGAGCAATGTAAAAACTACCAGGAGAACTCCTGTCTGGCACCTTCCCCGGTGGAGTTGTGCATGGGGTGTCTTTGGAACATTTTGTCACCAGCCGAGTCCAAAATTCAGCGGTTCCCCATCTCAGCCCAGAAAGCAGGTAGAACAACTTTTGTGGTGCCTTTCAGCTGCCTACCAAGGTAGTGTAAAAACTACCAGGAGAACTCCTGTCTGGCACCTTCCCCGGTGGAGTTGTGCATGGGGTGTGTTTGGAACATTTTGTCACCGGCCGACTCCAAAATTCAGCGGTTTCCCATCTCAGCCCAGAAAGCAGGTAGAACAACTTTTGTGGTGCCTTTCAGCTGCCTACCAAGGTAGTGTAAATACTACCAGGAGAACTCCTGTCTGGCACCTTCCCCGGTGGAGATGTGCAGGGGGTGTGTTTGGAACATTTTGTCACCGGCCGACTCCAAAATTCAGCGGTTCCCCATCTCAGCCCAGAAAGCAGGTAGAACAACTTTTGTGGTGTCTTTCAGATGCCTACCAGAGCAACGTAAAAACTACCAGGAGAACTCCTGTCTGGCACCTTCCCCGGTGGAGTTGTGCATGGGGTGTGTTTGGAACATTTTGTCACCGGCCGACTCCAAAATTCAGCGGTTCCCCATCTCAGCCCAGAAAGCAGGTAGAACAACTTTTGTGGTGCCTTTCAAATGCCTACCAAGGTAGTGTAAAAACTACCAAGAGAACTCCTGCCTGGCACCTTCCCCGGTGGAGTTGTGCATGGGGTGTGTTTGGAACATTTTGTCACCGGGCGACTCCAAAATTCAGCGGTTCCCCATCTCAGCCCAGAAAGCAGGTAGAACAACTTTTGTGGTGTCTTTCAGATGCCTACCGGAGCAATGTAAAATCTACCAGGAGAACTCCTGTCTGGCACCTTCCCCGGTGGAGTTGTGCATGGGGTGTGTTTGGAACATTTTGTCACCGGCCGACTCCAAAATTCAGCGGTTCCCCATCTCAGCCCAGAAAGCAGGTAGAACAACTTTTGTGGTGCCTTTCAGCTGCCTACCAAGGTAGTGTAAAAACTATTAAGAGAACTCCTGTCTGGCACCTTCCCCGGTGGAGTTGTGCATGGGGTGTCTTTGGAACATTTTGTCACCAGCCGAGTCCAAAATTCAGCGGTTTCCCATCTCAGCCCAGAAAGCAGGTAGAACAACTTTTGTGGTGCCTTTCAGCTGCCTACCAAGGTAGTGTAAAAACTACCAGGAGAACTCCTGTCTGGCACCTTCCCCGGTGGAGTTGTGCATGGGGTGTGTTTGGAACATTTTGTCACCAACCGAGTCCAAAATTCAGCGGTTCCCCATCTCAGCCCAGAAAGCAGGTAGAACAACTTTTGTGGTGCCTTTCAAATGCCTACCAAGGTAGTGTAAAAACTACCAAGAGAACTCCTGCCTGGCACCTTCCCCGGTGGAGTTGTGCATGGGGTGTCTTTGGAACATTTTGTCACCGGCCGACTCCAAAATTCAGCGATTCCCCATCTCAGCCCAGAAAGCAGGTAGAACAACTTTTGTGGTGTCCTTTTGATGCCTACAGGAGCAATGTAAAAACTACCAACAGAACTCGTCCCTGGCACTTTCGCTAGTGGAGTTGTGCATGGGGTGTATTTATTAAAATTTTGTCACCAGCCGAGTCCAAAATTCAGCGGTTCCCCATCTCAGCCCAGAAAGCAGGTAGAACAACTTTTGTGGTGCCTTTCAAATGCCTACCAAGGTAGTGTAAAAACTATCAAGAGAACTCTTGTCTGGCACCTTCCCCGGTGGAGTTGTGCATGGGGTGTGTTTGGAACATTTTGTCACCAGCCGACTCCAAAATTCAGCTGTTCCCCATCTCAGCCCAGAAAGCAGGAAGAACAACTTTTGTGGTGCCTTTCAGCTGCCTACCAAGGTAGTGTAAAATCTACCAGGAGAACTCCTGTCTGGCACCTTCCCCGGTGGAGTTGTGCATGGGGTGTGTTTGGAACATTTTGTCACCGGCCGACTCCAAAATTCAGCGGTTCCCCATCTCAGCCCAGAAAGCAGGTAGAACAACTTTTGTGGTGTCTTTCAGGTGCCTACCGGAGCAATGTAAAAACTACCAGGAGAACTCCTGTCTGGCACCTTCCCCGGTGGAGTTGTGCATGGGGTGTGTTTGGAACATTTTGTCACCAGCCGAGTCCAAAATTCAGCTCTTCCCCATCTCAGCCCAGAAAGCAGGAAGAACAACTTTTGTGGTGCCTTTCAGCTGCCTACCAAGGTAGTGTAAAAACTACTAAGAGAACTCCTGTCTGGCACCTTCCCCGGTGGCGTTGTGCAGGGGGTGTGTTTGGAACATTTTGTCACCGGCCGACTCCAAAATTCAGCGGTTCCCCATCTCAGCCCAGAAAGCAGGTAGAACAACTTTTGTGGTGTCCTTCAGGTGCCTACCAAGGGAGTGTAAAAACTATTAAGAGAACTCCTGTCTGGCACCTTCCCTGGTGGAGTTGTGCATGGGGTGTGTTTGGAACATTTTGTCACCGGCCGACTCCAAAATTCAGCGGTTCCCCATCTCAGCCCAGAAAGCAGGTAGAAAAACTTTTGTGGTGCCTTTCAAATGCCTACCAAGGTAGTGTAAAAACTACCAAGAGAACTCCTGCCTGGCACCTTCGCTAGTGGAGTTGTGCATGGGGTGTCTTTGGAACATTTTGTCACCGGCCGACTCCAAAATTCAGCGATTCCCCATCTCAGCCCAGAAAGCAGGTAGAACAACTTTTGTGGTGTCCTTTTGATGCCTACCGGAGCAATGTAAAAACTACCAACAGAACTCGTCCCTGGCACCTTCGCTAGTGGAGTTGTGCATGGGGTGTATTTATTAAAATTTTGTCACCAGCCGAGTCCAAAATTCAGCGGTTCCCCATCTCAGCCCAGAAAGCAGGTAGAACAACTTTTGTGGTGCCTTTCAAATGCCTACCAAGGTAGTGTAAAAACTATCAAGAGAACTCTTGTCTGGCACCTTCCCCGGTGGAGTTGTGCATGGGGTGTGTTTGGAACATTTTGTCACCAGCCGAGTCCAAAATTCAGCGGTTCCCCATCTCAACCCAGAAAGCAGGTAGAACAACTTTTGTGGTGCCTTTCAGCTGCTTACCAAGGTAGTGTAAAAACTACTAAGAGAACTCCTGTCTGGCACCTTCCCCGGTGGAGTTGTGCATGGGGTGTGTTTGGAACATTTTGTCACCGGCCGACTCCAAAATTCAGCGGTTCCCCATCTCAGCCCAGAAAGCAGGTAGAACAACTTTTGTGGTGTCTTTCAGATGCCTACCGGAGCAATGTAAAAACTACCAGGAGAACTCCTGTCTGGCACCTTCCCCGGTGGAGTTGTGCATGGGGTGTGTTTGGAACATTTTTGTCACCGGCCGACTCCAAAATTCAGCGGTTCCCCATCTCAGCCCAGAAAGCAGGAAGAACAACATTTGTGGTGTCTTTCAGATGCCTACCAGAGCAATGTAAAAACTACCAGGAGAACTCCTGTCTGGCACCTTCCCCGGTAGAGTTGTGCAGGGGTGTTTTTGGAACATTTTGTCACCAGCCGAGTCCAAAATTCAGCGGTTCCCCATCTCAGCCCAGAAAGCAGGTAGAACAACTTTTGTGGTGCCTTTCAGGTGCCTACCAAGGTAGTGTAAAAACTATCAGGAGAACTCTTGTCTGGCACCTTCGCTAGTGGAGTTGTGCATGGGGTGTGTTTGGAACATTTTGTCACCGGCCGACTCCAAAATTCAGCGGTTCCCCATCTCAGCCCAGAAAGCAGGTAGAACAACTTTTGTGGTGTCTTTCAGATGCCTACCAGAGCAATGTAAAAACTACCAGGAGAACTCCTGTCTGGCACCTTCACTAGTGGAGTTATGCAGGGGGTGTGTTTGGAACATTTTTTCACCGGCCGACTCCAAAATTCAGCGTTTCCCCATCTCAGCCCAGAAAGCAGGTAGAACAACTTTTGTGGTGCCTTTCAGGTGCCTACCAAGGTAGTGTAAAAACTACCAAGTAAACTCCTGTCTGGCACCTTCCCCGGTGGAGTTGTGCATGGGGTGTGTTTGGAACATTTTGTCACCGGCCGAGTCCAAAATTCAGCGGTTCCCCATATCAGCCCAGAAAGCAGGTAGAACAACTTTTGTGGTGTCTTTCAGATGCCTACCGGAGCAATGTAAAAACTACCAGGAGAACTCCTGTCTGGCACCTTCCCCGGTGGAGTTGTGCATGGGGTGTGTTTGGAACATTTTGTCACCGGCCGACTCCAAAAATTCAGCGGTTCCCCATCTCAGCCCAGAAAGCAGGAAGAACAACTTTTGTGGTGTCTTTCAGATGCCTACCGGAGCAATGTAAAATCTACCAGGAGAACTCCTGTCTGGCACCTTCCCCGGTGGAGTTGTGCATGGGGTGTGTTTGGAACATTTTGTCACCGGCCGAGTCCAAAATTCAGCGGTTCCCCATCTCAGCCCAGAAAGCAGGTAGAACAACTTTTGTGGTGTCTTTCAGATGCCTACCGGAGCAATGTAAAAACTACCAGGAGAACTCCTGTCTGGCACCTTCCCCGGTGGAGTTGTGCATGGGGTGTGTTCGGAACATTTTGTCACCAGCCGAGTCCAAAAATTCAGCGGTTCCCCATCTCAGCCCAGAAAGCAGGTAGAACAACTTTTGTGGTGCCTTTCAGCTGCCTACCAAGGTAGTGTAAAAACTATTAAGAGAACTCCTCTCTGGCACCTTCCCCGGTGGAGTTGTGCATGGGGTGTGTTTGGAACATTTTGTCACCGGCCGACTCCAAAATTCAGCGGTTCCCCATCTCAGCCCAGAAAGCAGGTAGAACAACTTTTGTGGTGCCTTTCAGCTGCCTACCAAGGTAGTGTAAAAACTATTAAGAGAACTCTTGTCTGGCACCTTCCCTAGTGGAGCTGTGCATGGGGTGTGTTTGGAACATTTTGTCACCGGCCGACTCCAAAATTCAGCTGTTCCCCATCTCAGCCCAGAAAGCAGGTAGAACAACTTTTGTGGTGCCTTTCAGCTGCCTACCAAGGTAGTGTAAAAACTATTAAGAGAACTCCTGTCTGGCACCTTCCCCGGTGGAGTTGTGCATGGGGTGTCTTTGGAACATTTTGTCACCAGCCGAGTCCAAAATTCAGCGGTTCCCCATCTCAGCCCAGAAAGCAGGTAGAACAACTTTTGTGGTGCCTTTCAAAATGCCTACCAAGGTAGTGTAAAAACTACCAGGAGAACTCCTGTCTGGCACCTTCCCCGGTGGAGTTGTGCATGGGGTGTGTTTGGAACATTTTGTCACCGGCCGAGTCCAAAATTCAGCGGTTCCCCATCTCAGCCCAGAAAGCAGGTAGAACAACTTTTGTGGTGTCTTTCAGATGCCTACCGGAGCAATGTAAAATCTACCAGGAGAACTCCTGTCTGGCACCTTCCCCGGTGGAGTTGTGCATGGGGTGTGTTTGGAACATTTTGTCACCGGCCGACTCCAAAATTCAGCTGTTCCCCATCTCAGCCCAGAAAGCAGGTAGAACAACTTTTGTGGTGTCCTTTTGATGCCTACAGGAGCAATGTAAAAACTACCAGGAGAACTCCTGTCTGGCACCTTCCCCGGTGGAGTTGTGCATGGGGTGTCTTTGGAACATTTTGTCACCAGCCGAGTCCAAAATTCAGCGGTTCCCCATCTCAGCCCAGAAAGCAGGTAGAACAACTTTTGTGGTGCCTTTCAGCTGCCTACCAAGGTAGTGTAAAAACTACCAGGAGAACTCCTGTCTGGCACCTTCCCCGGTGGAGTTGTGCATGGGGTGTGTTTGGAACATTTTGTCACCAGCCGAGTCCAAAATTCAGCGGTTCCCCATCTCAGCCCAGAAAGCAGGTAGAACAACTTTTGTGGTGCCTTTCAGCTTGCCTACCAAGGTAGTGTAAAAACTACCAGGAGAACTCCTGTCTGGCACCTTCCCCGGTGGAGTTGTGCATGGGGTGTGTTTGGAACATTTTGTCACCGGCCGACTCCAAAATTCAGCGGTTTCCCATCTCAGCCCAGAAAGCAGGTAGAACAACTTTTGTGGTGCCTTTCAGCTGCCTACCAAGGTAGTGTAAATACTACCAGGAGAACTCCTGTCTGGCACCTTCCCGGTGGAGATGTGCAGGGGGTGTGTTTGGAACATTTTGTCACCGGCCGACTCCAAAATTCAGCGGTTCCCCATCTCAGCCCAGAAAGCAGGTAGAACAACTTTTGTGGTGTCTTTCAGATGCCTACCAGAGCAACGTAAAAACTACCAGGAGAACTCCTGTCTGGCACCCTTCCCCGGTGGAGTTGTGCATGGGGTGTGTTTGGAACATTTTGTCACCGGCCCGACTCCAAAATTCAGCGGTTCCCCATCTCAGCCCAGAAAGCAGGTAGAACAACTTTTGTGGTGCCTTTCAAATGCCTACCAAGGTAGTGTAAAAACTACCAAGAGAACTCCTGCCTGGCACCTTCCCCGGTGGAGTTGTGCATGGGGTGTGTTTGGAACATTTTGTCACCGGGCGACTCCAAAATTCAGCGGTTCCCCATCTCAGCCCAGAAAGCAGGTAGAACAACTTTTGTGGTGTCTTTCAGATGCCTACCGAGCAATGTAAAATCTACCAGGAGAACTCCTGTCTGGCACCTTCCCCGGTGGAGTTGTGCATGGGGTGTGTTTGGAACATTTTGTCACCGGCCGACTCCAAAATTCAGCTGTTCCCCATCTCAGCCCAGAAAGCAGGTAGAACAACTTTTGTGGTGCCTTTCAGCTGCCTACCAAGGTAGTGTAAAAACTATTAAGAGAACTCCTGTCTGGCACCTTCCCCGGTGGAGTTGTGCATGGGGTGTCTTTGGAACATTTTGTCACCAGCCGAGTCCAAAATTCAGCGGTTTCCCATCTCAGCCCAGAAAGCAGGTAGAACAACTTTTGTGGTGCCTTTCAGCTGCCTACCAAGGTAGTGTAAAAACTACCAGGAGAACTCCTGTCTGGCACCTTCCCCGGTGGAGTTGTGCATGGGGTGTGTTTGGAACATTTTGTCACCAACCGAGTCCAAAATTCAGCGGTTCCCCATCTCAGCCCAGAAAGCAGGTAGAACAACTTTTGTGGTGCCTTTCAAATGCCTACCAAGGTAGTGTAAAAACTACCAAGAGAACTCCTGCCTGGCACCTTCCCCGGTGGAGTTGTGCATGGGGTGTCTTTGGAACATTTTGTCACCGGCCGACTCCAAAATTCAGCGATTCCCCATCTCAGCCCAGAAAGCAGGTAGAACAACTTTTGTGGTGTCCTTTTGATGCCTACCGGAGCAATGTAAAAACTACCAACAGAACTCGTCCCTGGCACTTTCGCTAGTGGAGTTGTGCATGGGGTGTATTTATTAAAATTTTGTCACCAGCCGAGTCCAAAATTCAGCGGTTCCCCATCTCAGCCCAGAAAGCAGGTAGAACAACTTTTGTGGTGCCTTTCAAATGCCTACCAAGGTAGTGTAAAAACTATCAAGAGAACTCTTGTCTGGCACCTTCCCCGGTGGAGTTGTGCATGGGGTGTGTTTGGAACATTTTGTCACCAGCCGACTCCAAAATTCAGCTGTTCCCCATCTCAGCCCAGAAAGCAGGAAGAACAACTTTTGTGGTGCCTTTCAGCTGCCTACCAAGGTAGTGTAAAATCTACCAGGAGAACTCCTGTCTGGCACCTTCCCCGGTGGAGTTGTGCATGGGGTGTGTTTGGAACATTTTGTCACCGGCCGACTCCAAAATTCAGCGGTTCCCCATCTCAGCCCAGAAAGCAGGTAGAACAACTTTTGTGGTGTCTTTCAGGTGCCTACCGGAGCAATGTAAAAACTACCAGGAGAACTCCTGTCTGGCACCTTCCCCGTTGGAGTTGTGCATGGGGTGTGTTTGGAACATTTTGTCACCAGCCGAGTCCAAAATTCAGCGGTTCCCCATCTCAGCCCAGAAAGCAGGAAGAACAACTTTTGTGGTGCCTTTCAGCTGCCTACCAAGGTAGTGTAAAAACTACTAAGAGAACTCCTGTCTGGCACCTTCCCCGGTGGCGTTGTGCAGGGGGTGTGTTTGGAACATTTTGTCACCGGCCGACTCCAAAATTCAGCGGTTCCCCATCTCAGCCCAGAAAGCAGGTAGAACAACTTTTGTGGTGTCCTTCAGGTGCCTACCAAGGGAGTGTAAAAACTATTAAGAGAACTCCTGTCTGGCACCTTCCCTGGTGGAGTTGTGCATGGGGTGTGTTTGGAACATTTTGTCACCGGCCGACTCCAAAATTCAGCGGTTCCCCATCTCAGCCCAGAAAGCAGGTAGAAAAACTTTTGTGGTGCCTTTCAAATGCCTACCAAGGTAGTGTAAAAACTACCAAGAGAACTCCTGCCTGGCACCTTCCCCGGTGGAGTTGTGCATGGGGTGTCTTTGGAACATTTTGTCACCGGCCGACTCCAAAATTCAGCGATTCCCCATCTCAGCCCAGAAAGCAGTAGAACAACTTTTGTGGTGTCCTTTTGATGCCTACCGGAGCAATGTAAAAACTACCAACAGAACTCGTCCCTGGCACCTTCGCTAGTGGAGTTGTGCATGGGGTGTATTTATTAAAATTTTGTCACCAGCCGAGTCCAAAATTCAGCGGTTCCCCATCTCAGCCCAGAAAGCAGGTAGAACAACTTTTGTGGTGCCTTTCAAATGCCTACCAAGGTAGTGTAAAAACTATCAAGAGAACTCTTGTCTGGCACCTTCCCCGGTGGAGTTGTGCATGGGGTGTGTTTGGAACATTTTGTCACCAGCCGAGTCCAAAATTCAGCGGTTCCCCATCTCAACCCAGAAAGCAGGTAGAACAACTTTTGTGGTGCCTTTCAGCTGCCTTCCAAGGTAGTGTAAAAACTACTAAGAGAACTCCTGTCTGGCACCTTCCCCGGTGGAGTTGTGCATGGGGTGTGTTTGGAACATTTTGTCACCGGCCGACTCCAAAATTCAGCGGTTCCCCATCTCAGCCCAGAAAGCAGGTAGAACAACTTTTGTGGTGTCTTTCAGATGCCTACCGGAGCAATGTAAAAACTACCAGGAGAACTCCTGTCTGGCACCTTCCCCGGTGGAGTTGTGCATGGGGTGTGTTTGGAACATTTTTGTCACCGGCCGACTCCAAAATTCAGCGGTTCCCCATCTCAGCCCAGAAAGCAGGAAGAACAACATTTGTGGTGTCTTTCAGATGCCTACCAGAGCAATGTAAAAACTACCAGGAGAACTCCTGTCTGGCACCTTCCCCGGTAGAGTTGTGCAGGGGTGTTTTTGGAACATTTTGTCACCAGCCGAGTCCAAAATTCAGCGGTTCCCCATCTCAGCCCAGAAAGCAGGTAGAACAACTTTTGTGGTGCCTTTCAGGTGCCTACCAAGGTAGTGTAAAAACTATCAGGAGAACTCTTGTCTGGCACCTTCGCTAGTGGAGTTGTGCATGGGGTGTGTTTGGAACATTTTGTCACCGGCCGACTCCAAAATTCAGCGGTTCCCCATCTCAGCCCAGAAAGCAGGTAGAACAACTTTTGTGGTGTCTTTCAGATGCCTACCAGAGCAATGTAAAAACTACCAGGAGAACTCCTGTCTGGCACCTTCACTAGTGGAGTTATGCAGGGGGTGTGTTTGGAACATTTTTTCACCGGCCGACTCCAAAATTCAGCGTTTCCCCATCTCAGCCCAGAAAGCAGGTAGAACAACTTTTGTGGTGCCTTTCAGGTGCCTACCAAGGTAGTGTAAAAACTACCAAGTAAACTCCTGTCTGGCACCTTCCCCGGTGGAGTTGTGCATGGGGTGTGTTTGGAACATTTTGTCACCAGCCGAGTCCAAAAATTCAGCGGTTCCCCATCTCAGCCCAGAAAGCAGGTAGAACAACTTTTGTGGTGCCTTTCAGCTGCCTACCAAGGTAGTGTAAAAACTATTAAGAGAACTCCTGTCTGGCACCTTCCCCGGTGGAGTTGTGCATGGGGTGTGTTTGGAACATTTTGTCACCGGCCGACTCCAAAATTCAGCTGTTCCCCATCTCAGCCCAGAAAGCAGGAAGAACAACTTTTGTGGTGTCTTTCAGATGCCTACCGGAGCAATGTAAAATCTACCAGGAGAACTCCTGTCTGGCACCTTCCCCGGTGGAGTTGTGCATGGGGTGTGTTTGGAACATTTTGTCACCGGCCGAGTCCAAAATTCAGCGGTTCCCCATCTCAGCCCAGAAAGCAGGTAGAACAACTTTTGTGGTGTCTTTCAGATGCCTACCGGAGCAATGTAAAAACTACCAGGAGAACTCCTGTCTGGCACCTTCCCCGGTGGAGTTGTGCATGGGGTGTGTTCGGAACATTTTGTCACCAGCCGAGTCCAAAAATTCAGCGGTTCCCCATCTCAGCCCAGAAAGCAGGTAGAACAACTTTTGTGGTGCCTTTCAGCTGCCTACCAAGGTAGTGTAAAAACTATTAAGAGAACTCCTGTCTGGCACCTTCCCCGGTGGAGTTGTGCATGGGGTGTGTTTGGAACATTTTGTCACCGGCCGACTCCAAAATTCAGCGGTTCCCCATCTCAGCCCAGAAAGCAGGTAGAACAACTTTTGTGGTGCCTTTCAGCTGCCTACCAAGGTAGTGTAAAAACTATTAAGAGAACTCTTGTCTGGCACCTTCCCTAGTGGAGCTGTGCATGGGGTGTGTTTGGAACATTTTGTCACCGGCCGACTCCAAAATTCAGCTGTTCCCCATCTCAGCCCAGAAAGCAGGTAGAACAACTTTTGTGGTGCCTTTCAGCTGCCTACCAAGGTAGTGTAAAAACTATTAAGAGAACTCCTGTCTGGCACCTTCCCCGGTGGAGTTGTGCATGGGGTGTGTTTGGAACATTTTGTCACCAGCCGAGTCCAAAATTCAGCGGTTCCCCATCTCAGCCCAGAAAGCAGGTAGAACAACTTTTGTGGTGCCTTTCAAATGCCTACCAAGGTAGTGTAAAAACTACCAGGAGAACTCCTGTCTGGCACCTTCCCCGGTGGAGTTGTGCATGGGGTGTGTTTGGAACATTTTGTCACCGGCCGAGTCCAAAATTCAGCGGTTCCCCATCTCAGCCCAGAAAGCAGGTAGAACAACTTTTGTGGTGCCTTTCAGCTGCCTACCAAGGTAGTGTAAAATCTACCAGGAGAACTCCTGTCTGGCACCTTCCCCGGTGGAGTTGTGCATGGGGTGTGTTTGGAACATTTCGTCTACCAGCCGAGTCCAAAATTCAGCGGTTCCCCATCTCAGCCCAGAAAGCAGGAAGAACAACTTTTGTGGTGTCCTTCTGATGCCTACAGGAGCAATGTAAAAACTACCAACAGAACTCGTCCCTGGCACCTTCGCTAGTGGAGTTGTGCATGGGGTGTATTTATTAAAATTTTGTCACCAGCCGAGTCCAAAATTCAGCGGTTCCCCATCTCAGCCCAGAAAGCAGGTAGAACAACTTTTGTGGTGCCTTTCAGGTGCCTACCAAGGTAGTGTAAAAACTACCAGGAGAACTCCTGTCTGGCACCTTCCCCGGTGGAGTTGTGCAGGGGGTGTGTTTGGAACATTTTGTCACCGGCCGAGTCCAAAATTCAGCGATTCCCCATCTCAGCCCAGAAAGCAGGTAGAACAACTTTTGTGGTGCCTTTCAGCTGCCTACCAAGGTAGTGTAAAAACTACTAAGAGAACTCCTGTCTGGCACCTTCCCCGGTGGAGTTGTGCATGGGGTGTGTTTGGAACATTTTGTCACCGGCCGACTCCAAAATTCAGCGGTTCCCCATCTCAGCCCAGAAAGCAGGTAGAACAACTTTTGTGGTGTCTTTCAGATGCCTACCAGAGCAATGTAAAAACTACCAGGAGAACTCCTGTCTGGCACCTTGCCCGGTGGAGTTGTGCATGGGGTGTGTTTGGAACATTTTTGTCACCGGCCGACTCCAAAATTGAGCGGTTCCCCATCTCAGCCCAGAAAGCAGGAAGAACAACATCTGTGGTGTCTTTCAGATGCCTACCGGAGCAATGTAAAAACTACCAGGAGAACTCCTGTCTGGCACCTTCCCCGGTGGAGTTGTGCATGGGGTGTTTTTGGAACATTTTGTCACCAGCTGACTCCAAAATTCAGCGGTTCCCCATCTCAGCCCAGAAAGCAGGAAGAACAACTTTTGTGGTGCCTTTCAGCTGCCTACCAAGGTAGTGTAAAAACTACTAAGAGAACTCCTGTCTGGCACCTTCCCCGGTGGAGTTGTGCAGGGGGTGTGTTTGGAACATTTTGTCACCGGCCGACTCCAAAATTCAGCGGTTCCCCATCTCAGCCCAGAAAGCAGGTAGAACAACTTTTGTGGTGTCTTTCAGATGCCTACCAGAGCAATGTAAAAACTACCAGGAGAACTCCTGTCTGGCACCTTCCCCGGTGGAGTTATGCAGGGGGTGTGTTTGGAACATTTTTTCACCGGCCGACTCCAAAATTCAGCGGTTCCCCATCTCAGCCCAGAAAGCAGGTAGAACAACTTTTGTGGTGCCTTTTAGCTGCCTACCAAGGTAGTGTAAAAACTACTAAGAGAACTCCTGTCTGGCACCTTCCCCGGTGGAGTTGTGCATGGGGTGTGTTTGGAACATTTTGTCACCGGCCGAGTCCAAAATTCAGCGGTTCCCCATCTCAGCCCAGAAAGCAGGTAGAACAACTTTTGTGGTGTCTTTCAGATGCCTACCGGAGCAATGTAAAAACTACCAGGAGAACTCCTGTCTGGCACCTTCCCCGGTGGAGTTGTGCAGGGGGTGTGTTTGGAACATTTTGTCACCGGCCGACTCCAAAATTCAGCGGTTCCCCATCTCAGCCCAGAAAGCAGGTAGAACAACTTTTGTGGTGTCTTTCAGATGCCTACCGGAGCAATGTAAAAACTACCAGGAGAACTCCTGTCTGGCACCTTCCCCGGTGGAGTTGTGCATGGGGTGTGTTCGGAACATTTTGTCACCAGCCGAGTCCAAAAATTCAGCGGTTCCCCATCTCAGCCCAGAAAGCAGGAAGAACAACTTTTGTGGTGCCTTTCAGCTGCCTACCAAGGTAGTGTAAAAACTATTAAGAGAACTCCTGTCTGGCACCTTCCCCGGTGGAGTTGTGCATGGGGTGTGTTTGGAACATTTTGTCACCGGCCGACTCCAAAATTCAGCTGTTCCCCATCTCAGCCCAGAAAGCAGGTAGAACAACTTTTGTGGTGCCTTTCAGCTGCCTACCAAGGTAGTGTAAAAACTACCAGGAGAACTCCTGCCTGGCACCTTCCCCGGTGGAGTTGTGCATGGGGTGTTTTTGGAACATTTTGTCACCGGCCGACTCCAAAATTCAGCGGTTCCCCATCTCAGCCCAGAAAGCAGGTAGAACAACTTTTGTGGTGTCCTTTTGATGCCTACAGGAGCAATGTAAAAACTACCAACAGAACTCGTCCCTGGCACCTTCGCTAGTGGAGTTGTGCATGGGGTGTATTTATTAAAATTTTGTCACCAGCCGAGTCCAAAATTCAGCGGTTCCCCATCTCAGCCCAGAAAGCAGGTAGAACAACTTTTGTGGTGCCTTTCAGCTGCCTACCAAGGTAGTGTAAAAACTATCAAGAGAACTCTTGTCTGGCACCTTCCCCGGTGGAGTTGTGCATGGGGTGTGTTTGGAACATTTTGTCACCGGCCGACTCCAAAATTCAGCGGTTCCCCATCTCAGCCCAGAAAGCAGGTAGAACAACTTTTTTGGTGTCTTTCAGATGCCTACCGGAGCAATGTAAAATCTACCAGGAGAACTCCTGTCTGGCACCTTCCCCGGTGGAGTTGTGCAGGGGGTGTGTTTGGAACATTTTGTCACCAGCCGACTCCAAAATTCAGCGGTTCCCCATCTCAGCCCAGAAAGCAGGTAGAACAACTTTTGTGGTGCCTTTCAGCTGCCTACCAAGGTAGTGTAAAAACTACTAAGAGAACTCCTGTCTGGCACCTTCCCCGGTGGAGTTGTGCATGGGGTGTGTTTGGAACATTTCGTCACCGGCCGACTCCAAAATTCAGCGATTCCCCATCTCAGCCCAGAAAGCAGGTAGAACAACTTTTGTGGTGTCCTTTTGATGCCTACAGGAGCAATGTAAAAACTACCAACAGAACTCGTCCCTGGCACCTTCGCTAGTGGAGTTGTGCATGGAGTGTATTTATTAAAATTTTGTCACCAGCCGAGTCCAAAATTCAGCTGTTCCCCATCTCAGCCCAGAAAGCAGGTAGAACAACTTTTGTGGTGCCTTTCAAATGCCTACCAAGGTAGTGTAAAAACTATCAAGAGAACTCTTGTCTGGCACCTTCCCCGGTGGAGTTGTGCATGGGGTGTGTTTGGAACATTTTGTCACCAGCCGAGTCCAAAATTCAGCGGTTCCCCATCTCAGCCCAGAAAGCAGGAAGAACAACTTTTGTGGTGCCTTTCAGCTGCCTACCAAGGTAGTGTAAAAACTACTAAGAGAACTCCTGTCTGGCACCTTCCCCGGTGGAGTTGTGCATGGGGTGTGTTTGGAACATTTTGTCACCGGCCGACTCCAAAATTCAGCGGTTCCCCATCTCAGCCCAGAAAGCAGGTAGAACAACTTTTGTGGTGCCTTTCAGGTGCCTACCTAGGTAGTGTAAAAACTACCAGGAGAACTCCTGTCTGGCACCTTCCCCGGTGGAGTTGTGCATGGGGTGTGTTTGGAACATTTTGTCACCGGCCGACTCCAAAATTCAGCGGTTCCCCATCTCAGCCCAGAAAGCAGGTAGAACAACTTTTGTGGTGTCTTTCAGATGCCTACCGGAGCAATGTAAAATCTACCAGGAGAACTCCTGTCTGGCACCTTCCCCGGTGGAGTTGTGCATGGGGTGTGTTTGGAACATTTCGTCACCAGCCGACTCCAAAATTCAGCGGTTCCCCATCTCAGCCCAGAAAGCAGGAAGAACAACTTTTGTGGTGCCTTTCAGCTGCCTACCAAGGTAGTGTAAAAACTACTAAGAGAACTCCTGTCTGGCACCTTCCCCGGTGGAGTTGTGCATGGGGTGTGTTTGGAACATTTTGTCACCGGCCGACTCCAAAATTCAGCGGTTCCCCATCTCAGCCCAGAAAGCAGGTAGAACAACTTTTGTGGTGCCTTTCAGGTGCCTACCTAGGTAGTGTAAAAACTACTAAGAGAACTCCTGTCTGGCACCTTCCCCGGTGGAGTTGTGCATGGGGTGTGTTTGGAACATTTTGTCACCGGCCGACTCCAAAATTCAGCGGTTCCCCATCTCAGCCCAGAAAGCAGGTAGAACAACTTTTGTGGTGTCTTTCAGATGCCTACCAGAGCAATGTAAAATCTACCAGGAGAACTCCTGTCTGGCACCTTCCCCGGTGGAGTTGTGCATGGGGTGTGTTTGGAACATTTTGTCACCGGCCGAGTCCAAAATTCAGCGGTTCCCCATCACAGCCGAGAAAGCAGGTAGAACAACTTTTGTGGTGTCTTTCAGATGCCTACCGGAGCAATGTAAAAACTATTAAGAGAACTCCTGAATGACACCTTCCCCGGTGGAGTTGTGCATGGGGTGTCTTTGGAACATTTTGTCACCGGCCGACTCCAAAATTCAGCGGTTCCCCATCTCAGCCCAGAAAGCAGGTAGAACAACTTTTGTGGTGCCTTTCAGCTGCCTACCAAGGTAGTGTAAAAACTACCAGGAGAACTCCTGTCTGGCACCTTCCCCGGTGGAGTTGTGCATGGGGTGTGTTTGGAACATTTTGTCACCGGCCGACTCCAAAATTCAGCGGTTCCCCATCTCAGCCCAGAAAGCAGGTAGAACAACTTTTGTGGTGCCTTTCAGCTGCCTACCAAGGTAGTGTAAAAACTATTCAGAGAACTCCTGTCTGGCACCTTCCCCGGTGGAGTTGTGCATGGGGTGTGTTTGGAACATTTCGTCACCGGCCGACTCCAAAATTCAGCGATTCCCCATCTCAGCCCAGAAAGCAGGTAGAACAACTTTTGTGGTGTCCTTTTGATGCCTACAGGAGCAATGTAAAAACTACCAACAGAACTCGTCCCTGGCACCTTCGCTAGTGGAGTTGTGCATGGAGTGTATTTATTAAAATTTTGTCACCAGCCGAGTCCAAAATTCAGCTGTTCCCCATCTCAGCCCAGAAAGCAGGTAGAACAACTTTTGTGGTGCCTTTCAAATGCCTACCAAGGTAGTGTAAAAACTATCAAGAGAACTCTTGTCTGGCACCTTCCCCGGTGGAGTTGTGCATGGGGTGTGTTTGGAACATTTTGTCACCAGCCGAGTCCAAAATTCAGCGGTTCCCCATCTCAGCCCAGAAAGCAGGAAGAACAACTTTTGTGGTGCCTTTCAGCTGCCTACCAAGGTAGTGTAAAAACTACTAAGAGAACTCCTGTCTGGCACCTTCCCCGGTGGAGTTGTGCATGGGGTGTGTTTGGAACATTTTGTCACCGGCCGACTCCAAAATTCAGCGGTTCCCCATCTCAGCCCAGAAAGCAGGTAGAACAACTTTTGTGGTGCCTTTCAGGTGCCTACCTAGGTAGTGTAAAAACTACCAGGAGAACTCCTGTCTGGCACCTTCCCCGGTGGAGTTGTGCATGGGGTGTGTTTGGAACATTTTGTCACCGGCCGACTCCAAAATTCAGCGGTTCCCCATCTCAGCCCAGAAAGCAGGTAGAACAACTTTTGTGGTGTCTTTCAGATGCCTACCGGAGCAATGTAAAATCTACCAGGAGAACTCCTGTCTGGCACCTTCCCCGGTGGAGTTGTGCATGGGGTGTGTTTGGAACATTTCGTCACCAGCCGACTCCAAAATTCAGCGGTTCCCCATCTCAGCCCAGAAAGCAGGTAGAACAACTTTTGTGGTGCCTTTCAGCTGCCTACCAAGGTAGTGTAAAAACTATTCAGAGAACTCCTGTCTGGCACCTTCCCCGGTGGAGTTGTGCATGGGGTGTGTTTGGAACATTTTGTCACCGGCCGACTCCAAAATTCAGCGGTTCCCCATCTCAGCCCAGAAAGCAGGTAGAACAACTTTTGTGGTCTCTTTCAGATGCCTACCGGAGCAATGTAAAAACTACAGGAGAACTCCTGTCTGGCACCTTCCCCGGTGGAGTTGTGCATGGGGTGTGTTCGGAATATTTTGTCACCAGCCGAGTCCAAAATTCAGCGGTTCCCCATCTCAGCCCAGAAAGCAGGTAGAACAACTTTTGTGGTGCCTTTCAGCTGCCTACCAAGGTAGTGTAAAAACTACCAGGAGAACTCCTGTCTGGCACCTTCCCCGGTGGAGTTGTGCATGGGGTGTGTTTGGAACATTTTGTCACCGGCCGACTCCAAAATTCAGCGGTTCCCCATCTCAGCCCAGAAAGCAGGTAGAACAACTTTTGTGGTGCCTTTCAGCTGCCTACCAAGGTAGTGTAAAAACTACCAAGAGAACTCCTGCCTGGCACCTTCCCCGGTGGAGTTGTGCATGGGGTGTTTTTGGAACATTTTGTCACCGGCCGACTCCAAAATTCAGCGATTCCCCATCTCAGCCCAGAAAGCAGGTAGAACAACTTTTGTGGTGTCCTTTTGATGCCTACCGGAGCAATGTAAAAACTACCAACAGAACTCGTCCCTGGCACCTTCGCTAGTGGAGTTGTGCATGGGGTGTATTTATTAAAATGTTGTCACCAGCCGAGTCCAAAACTCAGCGGTTCCCCATCTCAGCCCAGAAAGCAGGAAGAACAACTTTTGTGGTGCCTTTCAGCTGCCTACCAAGGTAGTGTAAAAACTACTAAGAGAACTCCTGTCTGGCACCTTCCCCGGTGGAGTTGTGCATGGGGTGTGTTTGGAACATTTTGTCACCGGCCGACTCCAAAATTCAGCGGTTCCCCATCTCAGCCCAGAAAGCAGGTAGAACAACTTTTGTGGTGCCTTTCAGGTGCCTACCTAGGTAGTGTAAAAACTACTAAGAGAACTCCTGTCTGGCACCTTCCCCGGTGGAGTTGTGCATGGGGTGTGTTTGGAACATTTTGTCACCGGCCGACTCCAAAATTCAGCGGTTCCCCATCTCAGCCCAGAAAGCAGGTAGAACAACTTTTGTGGTGTCTTTCAGATGCCTACCAGAGCAATGTAAAATCTACCAGGAGAACTCCTGTCTGGCACCTTCCCCGGTGGAGTTGTGCATGGGGTGTGTTTGGAACATTTTGTCACCGGCCGAGTCCAAAATTCAGCGGTTCCCCATCACAGCCGAGAAAGCAGGTAGAACAACTTTTGTGGTGTCTTTCAGATGCCTACCGGAGCAATGTAAAAACTATTAAGAGAACTCCTGAATGACACCTTCCCCGGTGGAGTTGTGCATGGGGTGTCTTTGGAACATTTTGTCACCGGCCGACTCCAAAATTCAGCGGTTCCCCATCTCAGCCCAGAAAGCAGGTAGAACAACTTTTGTGGTGCCTTTCAGCTGCCTACCAAGGTAGTGTAAAAACTACCAGGAGAACTCCTGTCTGGCACCTTCCCCGGTGGAGTTGTGCATGGGGTGTGTTTGGAACATTTTGTCACCGGCCGACTCCAAAATTCAGCGGTTCCCCATCTCAGCCCAGAAAGCAGGTAGAACAACTTTTGTGGTGCCTTTCAGCTGCCTACCAAGGTAGTGTAAAAACTATTCAGAGAACTCCTGTCTGGCACCTTCCCCGGTGGAGTTGTGCATGGGGTGTGTTTGGAACATTTTGTCACCGGCCGAGTCCAAAATTCAGCGGTTCCCCATCTCAGCCCAGAAAGCAGGTAGAACAACTTTTGTGGTGCCTTTCAGCTGCCTACCAAGGTAGTGTAAAAACTACCAGGAGAACTCCTGCCTGGCACCTTCCCCGGTGGAGTTGTGCATGGGGTGTGTTTGGAACATTTTTGTCACCAGCCGAGTCCAAAATTCACCGGTTCCCCATCTCAGCCCAGAAAGCAGGTAAAAAAACTTTTGTGGTGTCTTTCAGGTGCCTACCAAGGTAGTGTAAAAACTACCAGGAGAACTCCTGTCTGGCACCTTCCCCGGTGGAGTTGTGCATGGGGTGTTTTTGGAACATTTTGTCACCGGCCGACTCCAAAATTCAGCGATTCCCCATCTCAGCCCAGAAAGCAGGTAGAACAACTTTTGTGGTGTCCTTTTGATGCCTACCGGAGCAATGTAAAAACTACCAACAGAACTCGTCCCTGGCACCTTCGCTAGTGGAGTTGTGCATGGGGTGTATTTATTAAAATTTTGTCACCAGCCGACTCCAAAATTCAGCGGTTCCCCATCTCAGCCCAGAAAGCAGGTAGAACAACTTTTGTGGTGTCTTTCAGATGCCTACCGGAGCAATGTAAAATCTACCAGAACTCCTGTCTGGCACCTTCCCCGGTGGAGTTGTGCATGGGGTGTGTTTGGAACATTTTTGTCACGGCCGAGTCCAAAATTCAGCGGTTCCCCATCTCAGCCCAGAAAGCAGGTAGAACAACATTTGTGGTGTCTTTCAGCTGCCTACCAAGGTAGTGTAAAAACTACTAAGAGAACTCCTGTCTGACACCTTCCCCGGTGGAGTTGTGCATGGGGTGTGTTTGGAACATTTTGTCACCGGCCGAGTCCAAAATTCAGCGGTTCCCCATCTCAGCCCAGAAAGCAGGTAGAACAACTTTTGTGGTGTCTTTCAGCTGCCTACCGGAGCAATGTAAAAACTACCAGGAGAACTCCTGTCTGGCACCTTCCCCGGTGGAGTTGTGCATGGGGTGTGTTTGGAACATTTTGTCACCGGCCGAGTCCAAAATTCAGCGGTTCCCCATCTCAGCCCAGAAAGCAGGTAGAACAACTTTTGTGGTGTCTTTAAGATGGCCTACCGGAGCAATGTAAAATCTACCAGGAGAACTCCTGTCTGGCACCTTCCCCCATGGAGTTGTGCATGGGGTGTGTTTGGAACATTTTGTCACCGGCCGACTCCAAATTCAGCTGTTCCCCATCTCAGCCCAGAAAGCAGGTAGAACAACTTTTGTGGTGTCTTTCAGATGCCTACCGGAGCAATGTAAAATCTACCAGGAGAACTCCTGTCTGGCACCTTCCCCGGTGGAGTTGTGCATGGGGTGTTTTTGGAACATTTTGTCACCAGCCGAGTCCAAAATTCAGCGGTTCCCCATCTCAGCTCAGAAAGCAGGTAGAACAACTTTTGTGGTGTCTTTCAGATGCCTACCGGAGCAATGTAAAAACTACCAGGAGAACTCCTGTCTGGCACCTTCCCCGGTGGAGTTGTGCATGGGGTGTGTTCGGAACATTTTGTCACCAGCCGAGTCCAAAAATTCAGCGGTTCCCCATCTCAGCCCAGAAAGCAGGTAGAACAACTTTTGTGGTGCCTTTCAGCTGCCTACCAAGGTAGTGTAAAAACTATTAAGAGAACTCCTGTCTGGCACCTTCCCCGGTGGAGTTGTGCATGGGGTGTGTTTGGAACATTTTGTCACCGGCCGACTCCAAAATTCAGCGGTTCCCCATCTCAGCCCAGAAAGCAGGTAGAACAACTTTTGTGGTGCCTTTCAGCTGCCTACCAAGGTAGTGTAAAAACTATTAAGAGAACTCTTGTCTGGCACCTTCCCTAGTGGAGTTGTGCATGGGGTGTGTTTGGAACATTTTGTCACCAGCCGAGTCCAAAATTCAGCGGTTCCCCATCTCAGCCCAGAAAGCAGGTAGAACAACTTTTGTGGTGCCTTTCAGCTGCCTACCAAGGTAGTGTAAAAACTATCAGGAGAACTCTTGTCTGGCACCTTCCCTAGTGGAGTTGTGCATGGGGTGTGTTTGGAACATTTTGTCACCAGCCGAGTCCAAAATTCAGCGGTTCCCCATCTCAGCCCAGAAAGCAGGTAGAACAACTTTTGTGGTGTCCTTTTGATGCCTACCGGAGCAATGTAAAAACTACCAACAGAACTCGTCCCTGGCACCTTCGCTAGTGGAGTTGTGCATGGGGTGTATTTATTAAAATTTTGTCACCAGCCGAGTCCAAAATTCAGCGGTTCCCCATCTCAGCCCAGAAAGCAGGTAGAACAACTTTTGTGGTGCCTTTCAGCTGCCTACCGGAGCAATGTAAAATCTACCAAGAGAACTCTTGTCTGGCACCTTCCCCGGTGGAGTTGTGCATGGGGTGTGTTTGGAACATTTTGTCACCAGCCGAGTCCAAAATTCAGCGGTTCCCCATCTCAGCCCAGAAAGCAGGTAGAACAACTTTTGTGGTGCCTTTCAAATGCCTACCAAGGTAGTGTAAAAACTACCAAGAGAACTCCTGCCTGGCACCTTCCCCGGTGGAGTTGTGCATGGGGTGTGTTCGGAACATTTTGTCACCAGCCGACTCCAAAATTCAGCGATTCCCCATCTCAGCCCAGAAAGCAGGTAGAACAACTTTTGTGGTGTCCTTTTGATGCCTACAGGAGCAATGTAAAAACTACCAACAGAACTCGTCCCTGGCACCTTCGCTAGTGGAGTTGTGCATGGGGTGTATTTATTAAAATTTTGTCACCAGCCGACTCCAAAATTCAGCGGTTCCCCATCTCAGCCCAGAAAGCAGGTAGAACAACTTTTGTGGTGCCTTTCAGCTGCCTACCAAGGTAGTGTAAAAACTATCAAGAGAACTCTTGTCTGGCACCTTCCCCGGTGGAGTTGTGCATGGGGTGTGTTTGGAACATTTTGTCACCAGCCGAGTCCAAAATTCAGCGGTTCCCCATCTCAGCCCAGAAAGCAGGTAGAACAACTTTTGTGGTGTCCTTTTGATGCCTACCGGAGCAAGGTAAAATCTACCAGGAGAACTCCTGTCTGGCACCTTCCCCGGTGGAGTTGTGCATGGGGTGTGTTTGGAACATTTTGTCACCGGCCGAGTCCAAAATTCAGCTGTTCCCCATCTCAGCCCAGAAAGCAGGTAGAACAACTTTTGTGGTGCCTTTCAGCTGCCTACCAAGGTAGTGTAAAAACTATTCAGAGAACTCCTGTCTGGCACCTTCCCCGGTGGAGTTGTGCATGGGGTGTGTTTGGAACATTTTGTCACCGGCCGACTCCAAAATTCAGCGGTTCCCCATCTCAGCCCAGAAAGCAGGTAGAACAACTTTTGTGGTGTCTTTCAGATGCCTACCAGAGCAATGTAAAAACTACCAGGAGAACTCCTGCCTGGCACCTTCCCCGGTGGAGTTGTGCATGGGGTGTGTTTGGAACATTTTGTCACCAGCCGAGTCCAAAATTCAGCGGTTCCCCATCTCAGCCCAGAAAGCAGGTAGAACAACTTTTGTGGTGCCTTTCAGCTGCCTACCAAGGTAGTGTAAAAACTACCAAGAGAACTCCTGCCTGGCACCTTCCCCGGTGGAGTTGTGCATGGGGTGTCTTTGGAACATTTTGTCACCGGCCGACTCCAAAATTCAGCGATTCCCCATCTCAGCCCAGAAAGCAGGTAGAACAACTTTTGTGGTGTCCTTTTGATGCCTACAGGAGCAATGTAAAAACTACCAACAGAACTCGTCCCTGGCACCTTCGCTAGTGGAGTTGTGCATGGGGTGTATTTATTAAAATTTTGTCACCAGCCGACTCCAAAATTCAGCGGTTCCCCATCTCAGCCCAGAAAGCAGGTAGAACAACTTTTGTGGTGTCTTTCAGATGCCTACCGGAGCAATGTAAAATCTACCAGGAGAACTCCTGTCTGGCACCTTCCCCGGTGGAGTTGTGCATGGGGTGTGTTTGGAACATTTTGTCACCGGCCGAGTCCAAAATTCAGCGGTTCCCCATCTCAGCCCAGAAAGCAGGTAGAACAACATTTGTGGTGTCTTTCAGCTGCCTACCAAGGTAGTGTAAAAACTACTAAGAGAACTCCTGTCTGACACCTTCCCCGGTGGAGTTGTGCATGGGGTGTGTTTGGAACATTTTGTCACCGGCCGACTCCAAAATTCAGCGGTTCCCCATCTCAGCCCAGAAAGCAGGTAGAACAACTTTTGTGGTGTCTTTCAGCTGCCTACCGGAGCAATGTAAAAACTACCAGGAGAACTCCTGTCTGGCACCTTCCCCGGTGGAGTTGTGCATGGGGTGTGTTTGGAACATTTTGTCACCGGCCGACTCCAAAATTCAGCGGTTCCCCATCTCAGCCCAGAAAGCAGGTAGAACAACTTTTGTGGTGTCTTTAAGATGCCTACCGGAGCAATGTAAAATCTACCAGGAGAACTCCTGTCTGGCACCTTCCCCCATGGAGTTGTGCATGGGGTGTGTTTGGAACATTTTGTCACCGGCCGACTCCAAAATTCAGCTGTTCCCCATCTCAGCCCAGAAAGCAGGTAGAACAACTTTTGTGGTGTCTTTCAGATGCCTACCGGAGCAATGTAAAATCTACCAGGAGAACTCCTGTCTGGCACCTTCCCCGGTGGAGTTGTGCATGGGGTGTGTTTGGAACATTTTGTCACCAGCCGAGTCCAAAATTCAGCGGTTCCCCATCTCAGCTCAGAAAGCAGGTAGAACAACTTTTGTGGTGTCTTTCAGATGCCTACCGGAGCAATGTAAAAACTACCAGGAGAACTCCTGTCTGGCACCTTCCCCGGTGGAGTTGTGCATGGGGTGTGTTCGGAACATTTTGTCACCAGCCGAGTCCAAAAATTCAGCGGTTCCCCATCTCAGCCCAGAAAGCAGGTAGAACAACTTTTGTGGTGCCTTTCAGCTGCCTACCAAGGTAGTGTAAAAACTATTAAGAGAACTCCTGTCTGGCACCTTCCTCGGTGGAGTTGTGCATGGGGTGTGTTTGGAACATTTTGTCACCGGCCGACTCCAAAATTCAGCGGTTCCCCATCTCAGCCCAGAAAGCAGGTAGAACAACTTTTGTGGTGCCTTTCAGCTGCCTACCAAGGTAGTGTAAAAACTATTAAGAGAACTCTTGTCTGGCACCTTCCCTAGTGGAGTTGTGCATGGGGTGTGTTTGGAACATTTTGTCACCGGCCGAGTCCAAAATTCAGCGGTTCCCCATCTCAGCCCAGAAAGCAGGTAGAACAACTTTTGTGGTGCCTTTCAGCTGCCTACCAAGGTAGTGTAAAAACTATCAGGAGAACTCTTGTCTGGCACCTTCCCTAGTGGAGTTGTGCATGGGGTGTGTTTGGAACATTTTGTCACCAGCCGAGTCCAAAATTCAGCGGTTCCCCATCTCAGCCCAGAAAGCAGGTAGAACAACTTTTGTGGTGTCCTTTTGATGCCTACCGGAGCAATGTAAAAACTACCAACAGAACTCGTCCCTGGCACCTTCGCTAGTGGAGTTGTGCATGGGGTGTATTTATTAAAATTTTGTCACCAGCCGAGTCCAAAATTCAGCGGTTCCCCATCTCAGCCCAGAAAGCAGGTAGAACAACTTTTGTGGTGCCTTTCAGCTGCCTACCGGAGCAATGTAAAATCTACCAGGAGAACTCTTGTCTGGCACCTTCCCCGGTGGAGTTGTGCATGGGGTGTCTTTGGAACATTTTGTCACCAGCCGAGTCCAAAATTCAGCGGTTCCCCATCTCAGCCCAGAAAGCAGGTAGAACAACTTTTGTGGTGCCTTTCAAATGCCTACCAAGGTAGTGTAAAAACTACCAAGAGAACTCCTGCCTGGCACCTTCCCCGGTGGAGTTGTGCATGGGGTGTCTTTGGAACATTTTGTCACCGGCCGACTCCAAAATTCAGCGGTTCCCCATCTCAGCCCAGAAAGCAGGTAGAACAACTTTTGTGGTGTCCTTTTGATGCCTACAGGAGCAATGTAAAAACTACCAACAGAACTTGTCCCTGGCACCTTCGCTAGTGGAGTTGTGCATGGGGTGTATTTATTAAAATTTTGTCACCAGCCGAGTCCAAAATTCAGCTGTTCCCCATCTCAGCCCAGAAAGCAGGTAGAACAACTTAATTTCCCCACTCTCCATCCTTCTCGCCACGTTAAGAAATAGCCCGGGGTGGCGTCAAGACGGGAATCGCGGCAGGCGAGTTGTGCATGGGGTGTGTTTGGAACATTTTGCCACTGGCCGACTTCAAAATTCAGCTGTTCCCCATCTCAGCCCAGAAAGCAGGTAGAACAACTTTTGTGGTGTCTTTCAGATGCCTACCGGAGCAATGTAAAAACTACCAGGAGAACTCCTGTCTGGCACCTTCCCTAGTGGAGTTGTGCATGGGGTGTGTTTGGAACATTTTGTCACCAGCCGAGTCCAAAATTCAGCGGTTCCCCATCTCAGCCCAGAAAGCAGGTAGAACAACTTTTGTGGTGCCTTTCAGCTGCCTACCAAGGTAGTGTAAAAACTACCAGGAGAACTCCTGTCTGGCACATTCCCCGGTGGAGTTGTGCATGGGGTGTCTTTGGAACATTTTGTCACCAGCCGACTCCAAAATTCAGCGGTTCCCCATCTCAGCCCAGAAAGCAGGTAGAACAACTTTTGTGGTGCCTTTCAGCTGCCTACCAAGGTAGTGTAAAAAACTACTAAGAGAACTCCTGTCTGGCACCTTCCCCGGTGGAGTTGTGCAGGGGGTGTGTTTGGAACATTTTGTCACCGGCCGACTCCAAAATTCAGCGGTTCCCCATCTCAGCCCAGAAAGCAGGTAGAACAACTTTTGTGGTGCCTTTCAGCTGCCTACCAAGGTAGTGTAAAAACTACCAAGAGAACTCCTGCCTGGCACCTTCCCCGGTGGAGTTGTGCATGGGGTGTGTTTGGAACATTTTGTCACCAGCCGAGTCCAAAATTCAGCGGTTCCCCATCTCAGCCCAGAAAGCAGGTAGAACAACTTTTGTGGTGTCTTTCAGATGCCTACCGGAGCAATGTAAAAACTACCAGGAGAACTCCTGTCTGGCACCTTCCCCGGTGGAGTTGTGCATGGGGTGTGTTTGGAACATTTTGTCACCAGCCGACTCCAAAATTCAGCGGTTCCCCATCTCAGCCCAGAAAGCAGGTAGAACAACTTTTGTGGTGCCTTTCAAATGCCTACCAAGGTAGTGTAAAAACTACCAAGAGGACTCCGGCCTGGCACCTTCCCCGGTGGAGTTGTGCATGGGGTGTCTTTGGAACATTTTGTCACCGGCCGACTCCAAAATTCAGCGGTTCCCCATCTCAGCCCAGAAAGCAGGAAGAACAGCTTTTGTAGTGTCTTTTTGATGCCTACCGGAGCAATGTAAAAACTACCAACAGAATTCGTTCCTGGCACCTTCGCTAGTGGAGTTGTGCTTGGGGTGTATTTGGAACATTTTGTCACCAGCCGAGTCCAAAATTCAGCGGTTCCCCATCTCAGCCCAGAAAGCAGGAAGAACAACTTTTGTGGTGCCTTTCAAATGCCTACCAAGGTAGTGTAAAAACTATCAAGAGAACTCTTGTCTGGCACCTTCCCCGGTGGAGTTGTGCATGGGGTGTGTTTGGAACATTTTGTCACCGGCCGACTCCAAAATTCAGCTGTTCCCCATCTCAGCCCAGAAAGCAGGTAGAACAACTTTTGTGGTGTCCTTTTGATGCCTACCGGAGCAATGTAAAAACTACCAACAGAACTCGTCCCTGGCACCTTCGCTAGTGGAGTTGTGCATGGGGTGTATTTATTGAAATTTTGTCACCAGCCGAGTCCAAAATTCAGCTGTTCCCCATCTCAGCCCAGAAAGCAGGTAGAACAACTTTTGTGGTGTCCTTTTGATGCCTACCGGAGCAATGTAAAAACTACCAACAGAACTCGTCCCTGGCACCTTCGCTAGTGGAGTTGTGCATGGGGTGTATTTATTAAAATTTTGTCACCAGCCGAGTCCAAAATTCAGCGGTTCCCCATCTCAGCCCAGAAAGCAGGTAGAACAACTTTTGTGGTGCCTTTCAGCTGCCTACCGGAGCAATGTAAAATCTACCAAGAGAACTCTTGTCTGGCACCTTCCCCGGTGGAGTTGTGCATGGGGTGTCTTTGGAACATTTTGTCACCAGCCGAGTCCAAAATTCAGCGGTTCCCCATCTCAGCCCAGAAAGCAGGTAGAACAACTTTTGTGGTGCCTTTCAAATGCCTACCAAGGTAGTGTAAAAACTACCAAGAGAACTCCTGCCTGGCACCTTCCCCGGTGGAGTTGTGCATGGGGTGTCTTTGGAACATTTTGTCACCGGCCGACTCCAAAATTCAGCGGTTCCCCATCTCAGCCCAGAAAGCAGGTAGAACAACTTTTGTGGTGTCCTTTTGATGCCTACAGGAGCAATGTAAAAACTACCAACAGAACTTGTCCCTGGCACCTTCGCTAGTGGAGTTGTGCATGGGGTGTATTTATTAAAATTTTGTCACCAGCCGAGTCCAAAATTCAGCTGTTCCCCATCTCAGCCCAGAAAGCAGGTAGAACAACTTTTGTGGTGCCTTTCAGCTGCCTACCAAGGTAGTGTAAAAACTACCAGGAGAACTCCTGTCTGGCACATTCCCCGGTGGAGTTGTGCATGGGGTGTGTTTGGAACATTTTGCCACTGGCCGACTTCAAAATTCAGCTGTTCCCCATCTCAGCCCAGAAAGCAGGTAGAACAACTTTTGTGGTGTCTTTCAGATGCCTACCGGAGCAATGTAAAAACTACCAGGAGAACTCCTGTCTGGCACCTTCCCCGGTAGAGTTGTGCATGGGGTGTGTTTGGAACATTTTGTCACCAGCCGAGTCCAAAATTCAGCGGTTCCCCATCTCAGCCCAGAAAGCAGGTAGAACAACTTTTGTGGTGCCTTTCAGCTGCCTACCAAGGTAGTGTAAAAACTACCAGGAGAACTCCTGTCTGGCACATTCCCCGGTGGAGTTGTGCATGGGGTGTCTTTGGAACATTTTGTCACCAGCCGACTCCAAAATTCAGCGGTTCCCCATCTCAGCCCAGAAAGCAGGTAGAACAACTTTTGTGGTGCCTTTCAGCTGCCTACCAAGGTAGTGTAAAAACTACTAAGAGAACTCCTGTCTGGCACCTTCCCCGGTGGAGTTGTGCAGGGGGTGTGTTTGGAACATTTTGTCACCGGCCGACTCCAAAATTCAGCGGTTCCCCATCTCAGCCCAGAAAGCAGGTAGAACAACTTTTGTGGTGCCTTTCAGCTGCCTACCAAGGTAGTGTAAAAACTACCAAGAGAACTCCTGCCTGGCACCTTCCCCGGTGGAGTTGTGCATGGGGTGTGTTTGGAACATTTTGTCACCAGCCGAGTCCAAAATTCAGCGGTTCCCCATCTCAGACCAGAAAGCAGGTAGAACAACTTTTGTGGTGTCTTTCAGATGCCTACCGGAGCAATGTAAAAACTACCAGGAGAACTCCTGTCTGGCACCTTCCCCGGTGGAGTTGTGCATGGGGTGTGTTTGGAACATTTTGTCACCAGCCGACTCCAAAATTCAGCGGTTCCCCATCTCAGCCCAGAAAGCAGGTAGAACAACTTTTGTGGTGCCTTTCAAATGCCTACCAAGGTAGTGTAAAAACTACCAAGAGGACTCCGGCCTGGCACCTTCCCCGGTGGAGTTGTGCATGGGGTGTCTTTGGAACATTTTGTCACCGGCCGACTCCAAAATTCAGCGGTTCCCCATCTCAGCCCAGAAAGCAGGAAGAACAGCTTTTGTAGTGTCTTTTTGATGCCTACCGGAGCAATGTAAAAACTACCAACAGAATTCGTTCCTGGCACCTTCGCTAGTGGAGTTGTGCTTGGGGTGTATTTGGAACATTTTGTCACCAGCCGAGTCCAAAATTCAGCGGTTCCCCATCTGAGCCCAGAAAGCAGGAAGAACAACTTTTGTGGTGCCTTTCAAATGCCTACCAAGGTAGTGTAAAAACTATCAAGAGAACTCTTGTCTGGCACCTTCCCCGGTGGAGTTGTGCATGGGGTGTGTTTGGAACATTTTGTCACCGGCCGACTCCAAAATTCAGCTGTTCCCCATCTCAGCCCAGAAAGCAGGTAGAACAACTTTTGTGGTGTCCTTTTGATGCCTACCGGAGCAATGTAAAAACTACCAACAGAACTCGTCCCTGGCACCTTCGCTAGTGGAGTTGTGCATGGGGTGTATTTATTGAAATTTTGTCACCAGCCGAGTCCAAAATTCAGCTGTTCCCCATCTCAGCCCAGAAAGCAGGTAGAACAACTTTTGTGGTGCCTTTCAGCTGCCTACCAAGGTAGTGTAAAAACTACCAGGAGAACTCCTGTCTGGCACCTTCCCCGGTGGAGTTGTGCATGGGGTGTGTTTGGAACATTTCGTCACCAGCCGACTCCAAAATTCAGCGGTTCCCCATCTCAGCCCAGAAAGCAGGTAGAACAACTTTTGTGGTGCCTTTCAGCTGCCTACCAAGGTAGTGTAAAAACTATTAAGAGAACTCCTGTCTGGCACCTTCCCCGGTGGAGTTGTGCATGGGGTGTGTTTGGAACATTTTGTCACCGGCCGACTCCAAAATTCAACGGTTCCCCATCTCAGCCCAGAAAGCAGGTAGAACAACTTTTGTGGTGTCTTTCAGCTGCCTACCGGAGCAATGTAAAAACTACCAGGAGAACTCCTGCCTGGCACCTTCCCCGGTGGAGTTGTGCATGGGGTGTGTTTGGAACATTTTGTCACCGGCCGACTCCAAAATTCAGCGGTTCCCCATCTCAGCCCAGAAAGCAGGTAGAACAACTTTTGTGGTGTCTTTCAGATGCCTACCGGAGCAATGTAAAAACTACCAGGAGAACTCCTGTCTGGCACCTTCCCCGGTGGAGTTGTGCATGGGGTGTGTTTGGAACATTTTGTCACCAGCCGAGTCCAAAATTCAGCGGTTCCCCATCTCAGCCCAGAAAGCAGGTAGAACAACTTTTGTGGTGCCTTTCAGCTGCCTACCAAGGTAGTGTAAAAACTACCAGGAGAACTCCTGTCTGGCACCTTCCCCGGTGGAGTTGTGCATGGGGTGTGTTTGGAACATTTTGTCACCGGCCGAGTCCAAAATTCAGCTGTTCCCCATCTCAGCCCAGAAAGCAGGTAGAACAACTTTTGTGGTGCCTTTCAGCTGCCTACCAAGGTAGTGTAAAAACTACTAAGAGAACTCCTGTCTGGCACCTTCCCCGGTGGAGTTGTGCAGGGGGTGTGTTTGGAACATTTTGTCACCGGCCGACTCCAAAATTCAGCGGTTCCCCATCTCAGCCCAGAAAGCAGGTAGAACAACTTTTGTGGTGCCTTTCAGCTGCCTACCAAGGTAGTGTAAAAACTACCAAGAGAACTCCTGCCTGGCACCTTCCCCGGTGGAGTTGTGCATGGGGTGTCTTTGGAACATTTTGTCACCGGCCGACTCCAAAATTCAGCGATTCCCCATCTCAGCCCAGAAAGCAGGTAGAACAACTTTTGTGGTGTCCTTTTGATGCCTACCGGAGCAATGTAAAAACTACCAACAGAACTCGTCCCTGGCACCTTCGCTAGTGGAGTTGTGCATGGGGTGTATTTATTAAAATTTTGTCACCAGCCGACTCCAAAATTCAGCGGTTCCCCATCTCAGCCCAGAAAGCAGGTAGAACAACTTTTGTGGTGTCTTTCAGATGCCTACCGGAGCAATGTAAAATCTACCAGGAGAACTCCTGTCTGGCACCTTCCCCGGTGGAGTTGTGCATGGGGTGTGTTTGGAACATTTTGTCACCGGCCGAGTCCAAAATTCAGCGGTTCCCCATCTCAGCCCAGAAAGCAGGTAGAACAACATTTGTGGTGTCTTTCAGCTGCCTACCAAGGTAGTGTAAAAACTACTAAGAGAACTCCTGTCTGACACCTTCCCCGGTGGAGTTGTGCATGGGGTGTGTTTGGAACATTTTGTCACCGGCCGACTCCAAAATTCAGCGGTTCCCCATCTCAGCCCAGAAAGCAGGTAGAACAACTTTTGTGGTGTCTTTCAGCTGCCTACCGGAGCAATGTAAAAACTACCAGGAGAACTCCTGTCTGGCACCTTCCCCGGTGGAGTTGTGCATGGGGTGTGTTTGGAACATTTTGTCACCGGCCGACTCCAAAATTCAGCGGTTCCCCATCTCAGCCCAGAAAGCAGATAGAACAACTTTTGTGGTGTCTTTAAGATGCCTACCGGAGCAATGTAAAATCTACCAGGAGAACTCCTGTCTGGCACCTTCCCCCATGGAGTTGTGCATGGGGTGTGTTTGGAACATTTTGTCACCGGCCGACTCCAAAATTCAGCTGTTCCCCATCTCAGCCCAGAAAGCAGGTAGAACAACTTTTGTGGTGTCTTTCAGATGCCTACCGGAGCAATGTAAAATCTACCAGGAGAACTCCTGTCTGGCACCTTCCCCGGTGGAGTTGTGCATGGGGTGTGTTTGGAACATTTTGTCACCAGCCGAGTCCAAAATTCAGCGGTTCCCCATCTCAGCTCAGAAAGCAGGTAGAACAACTTTTGTGGTGTCTTTCAGATGCCTACCGGAGCAATGTAAAAACTACCAGGAGAACTCCTGTCTGGCACCTTCCCCGGTGGAGTTGTGCATGGGGTGTGTTTGGAACATTTTGTCACCAGCCGAGTCCAAAAATTCAGCGGTTCCCCATCTCAGCCCAGAAAGCAGGTAGAACAACTTTTGTGGTGCCTTTCAGCTGCCTACCAAGGTAGTGTAAAAACTATTAAGAGAACTCCTGTCTGGCACCTTCCCCGGTGGAGTTGTGCATGGGGTGTGTTTGGAACATTTTGTCACCGGCCGACTCCAAAATTCAGCGGTTCCCCATCTCAGCCCAGAAAGCAGGTAGAACAACTTTTGTGGTGCCTTTCAGCTGCCTACCAAGGTAGTGTAAAAACTATTAAGAGAACTCTTGTCTGGCACCTTCCCTAGTGGAGTTGTGCATGGGGTGTGTTTGGAACATTTTGTCACCGGCCGAGTCCAAAATTCAGCGGTTCCCCATCTCAGCCCAGAAAGCAGGTAGAACAACTTTTGTGGTGCCTTTCAGCTGCCTACCAAGGTAGTGTAAAAACTATCAGGAGAACTCTTGTCTGGCACCTTCCCTAGTGGAGTTGTGCATGGGGTGTGTTTGGAACATTTTGTCACCAGCCGAGTCCAAAATTCAGCGGTTCCCCATCTCAGCCCAGAAAGCAGGTAGAACAACTTTTGTGGTGTCCTTTTGATGCCTACCGGAGCAATGTAAAAACTACCAACAGAACTCGTCCCTGGCACCTTCGCTAGTGGAGTTGTGCATGGGGTGTATTTATTAAAATTTTGTCACCAGCCGAGTCCAAAATTCAGCGGTTCCCCATCTCAGCCCAGAAAGCAGGTAGAACAACTTTTGTGGTGCCTTTCAGCTGCCTACCGGAGCAATGTAAAATCTACCAAGAGAACTCTTGTCTGGCACCTTCCCCGGTGGAGTTGTGCATGGGGTGTCTTTGGAACATTTTGTCACCAGCCGAGTCCAAAATTCAGCGGTTCCCCATCTCAGCCCAGAAAGCAGGTAGAACAACTTTTGTGGTGCCTTTCAAATGCCTACCAAGGTAGTGTAAAAACTACCAAGAGAACTCCTGCCTGGCACCTTCCCCGGTGGAGTTGTGCATGGGGTGTCTTTGGAACATTTTGTCACCGGCCGACTCCAAAATTCAGCGGTTCCCCATCTCAGCCCAGAAAGCAGGTAGAACAACTTTTGTGGTGTCCTTTTGATGCCTACAGGAGCAATGTAAAAACTACCAACAGAACTTGTCCCTGGCACCTTCGCTAGTGGAGTTGTGCATGGGGTGTATTTATTAAAATTTTGTCACCAGCCGAGTCCAAAATTCAGCTGTTCCCCATCTCAGCCCAGAAAGCAGGTAGAACAACTTTTGTGGTGCCTTTCAGCTGCCTACCAAGGTAGTGTAAAAACTACCAGGAGAACTCCTGTCTGGCACATTCCCCGGTGGAGTTGTGCATGGGGTGTGTTTGGAACATTTTGCCACTGGCCGACTTCAAAATTCAGCTGTTCCCCATCTCAGCCCAGAAAGCAGGTAGAACAACTTTTGTGGTGTCCTTTTGATGCCTACCGGAGCAATGTAAAAACTACCAGGA
Source organism: Falco biarmicus (assembly GCF_023638135.1). Taxonomy (NCBI): domain Eukaryota; kingdom Metazoa; phylum Chordata; class Aves; order Falconiformes; family Falconidae; genus Falco; species Falco biarmicus. Next base: position 315,854 of record NW_026612005.1, on the reverse strand, counting down.
GAACTCCTGTCTGGCACCTTCCCTAGTGGAGTTGTGCATGGGGTGTGTTTGGAACATTTTGTCACCAGCCGAGTCCAAAATTCAGCGGTTCCCCATCTCAGCCCAGAAAGCAGGTAGAACAACTTTTGTGGTGCCTTTCAGCTGCCTACCAAGGTAGTGTAAAAACTACCAGGAGAACTCCTGTCTGGCACATTCCCCGGTGGAGTTGTGCATGGGGTGTCTTTGGAACATTTTGTCACCAGCCGACTCCAAAATTCAGCGGTTCCCCATCTCAGCCCAGAAAGCAGGTAGAACAACTTTTGTGGTGCCTTTCAGCTGCCTACCAAGGTAGTGTAAAAACTACTAAGAGAACTCCTGTCTGGCACCTTCCCCGGTGGAGTTGTGCAGGGGGTGTGTTTGGAACATTTTGTCACCGGCCGACTCCAAAATTCAGCGGTTCCCCATCTCAGCCCAGAAAGCAGGTAGAACAACTTTTGTGGTGCCTTTCAAATGCCTACCAAGGTAGTGTAAAAACTACCAGGAGAACTCCTGCCTGGCACCTTCCCCGGTGGAGTTGTGCATGGGGTGTGTTTGGAACATTTTGTCACCAGCCGAGTCCAAAATTCAGCGGTTCCCCATCTCAGCCCAGAAAGCAGGTAGAACAACTTTTGTGGTGTCTTTCAGATGCCTACCGGAGCAATGTAAAAACTACCAGGAGAACTCCTGTCTGGCACCTTCCCCGGTGGAGTTGTGCATGGGGTGTGTTTGGAACATTTTGTCACCAGCCGACTCCAAAATTCAGCGGTTCCCCATCTCAGCCCAGAAAGCAGTTAGAACAACTTTTGTGGTGCCTTTCAAATGCCTACCAAGGTAGTGTAAAAACTACCAAGAGGACTCCGGCCTGGCACCTTCCCCGGTGGAGTTGTGCATGGGGTGTCTTTGGAACATTTTGTCACCGGCCGACTCCAAAATTCAGCGGTTCCCCATCTCAGCCCAGAAAGCAGGAAGAACAGCTTTTGTAGTGTCTTTTTGATGCCTACCGGAGCAATGTAAAAACTACCAACAGAATTCGTTCCTGGCACCTTCGCTAGTGGAGTTGTGCTTGGGGTGTATTTGGAACATTTTGTCACCAGCCGACTCCAAAATTCAGCGGTTCCCCATCTGAGCCCAGAAAGCAGGAAGAACAACTTTTGTGGTGCCTTTCAAATGCCTACCAAGGTAGTGTAAAAACTATCAAGAGAACTCTTGTCTGGCACCTTCCCCGGTGGAGTTGTGCATGGGGTGTGTTTGGAACATTTTGTCACCGGCCGACTCCAAAATTCAGCTGTTCCCCATCTCAGCCCAGAAAGCAGGTAGAACAACTTTTGTGGTGTCCTTTTGATGCCTACCGGAGCAATGTAAAAACTACCAACAGAACTCGTCCCTGGCACCTTCGCTAGTGGAGTTGTGCATGGGGTGTATTTATTGAAATTTTGTCACCAGCCGAGTCCAAAATTCAGCTGTTCCCCATCTCAGCCCAGAAAGCAGGTAGAACAACTTTTGTGGTGCCTTTCAGCTGCCTACCAAGGTAGTGTAAAAACTACCAGGAGAACTCCTGTCTGGCACCTTCCCCGGTGGAGTTGTGCATGGGGTGTGTTTGGAACATTTCGTCACCAGCCGACTCCAAAATTCAGCGGTTCCCCATCTCAGCCCAGAAAGCAGGTAGAACAACTTTTGTGGTGCCTTTCAGCTGCCTACCAAGGTAGTGTAAAAACTATTAAGAGAACTCCTGTCTGGCACCTTCCCCGGTGGAGTTGTGCATGGGGTGTGTTTGGAACATTTTGTCACCGGCCGACTCCAAAATTCAACGGTTCCCCATCTCAGCCCAGAAAGCAGGTAGAACAACTTTTGTGGTGTCTTTCAGATGCCTACCGGAGCAATGTAAAAACTACCAGGAGAACTCCTGCCTGGCACCTTCCCCGGTGGAGTTGTGCATGGGGTGTGTTTGGAACATTTTGTCACCGGCCGACTCCAAAATTCAGCGGTTCCCCATCTCAGCCCAGAAAGCAGGTAGAACAACTTTTGTGGTGTCTTTCAGATGCCTACCGGAGCAATGTAAAAACTACCAGGAGAACTCCTGTCTGGCACCTTCCCCGGTGGAGTTGTGCATGGGGTGTGTTTGGAACATTTTGTCACCAGCCGAGTCCAAAATTCAGCGGTTCCCCATCTCAGCCCAGAAAGCAGGTAGAACAACTTTTGTGGTGCCTTTCAGCTGCCTACCAAGGTAGTGTAAAAACTACCAGGAGAACTCCTGTCTGGCACCTTCCCCGGTGGAGTTGTGCATGGGGTGTGTTTGGAACATTTTGTCACCGGCCGAGTCCAAAATTCAGCTGTTCCCCATCTCAGCCCAGAAAGCAGGTAGAACAACTTTTGTGGTGCCTTTCAGCTGCCTACCAAGGTAGTGTAAAAACTACTAAGAGAACTCCTGTCTGGCACCTTCCCCGGTGGAGTTGTGCAGGGGGTGTGTTTGGAACATTTTGTCACCGGCCGACTCCAAAATTCAGCGGTTCCCCATCTCAGCCCAGAAAGCAGGTAGAACAACTTTTGTGGTGCCTTTCAGCTGCCTACCAAGGTAGTGTAAAAACTACTAAGAGAACTCCTGTCTGGCACCTTCCCCGGTGGAGTTGTGCAGGGGGTGTGTTTGGAACATTTTGTCACCGGCCGACTCCAAAATTCAGCGGTTCCCCATCTCAGCCCAGAAAGCAGGTAGAACAACTTTTGTGGTGTCTTTCAGATGCCTACCAGAGCAATGTAAAAACTACAAGGAGAACTCCTGTCTGGCACCTTCGCTAGTGGAGTTGTGCTTGGGGTGTGTTTGGAACATTTTGTCACCAGCCGAGTCCAAAATTCAGCTGTTCCCCATCTCAGCCCAGAAAGCAGGTAGAACAACTTTTTTGGTGCCTTTCAAATGCCTACCAAGGTAGTGTAAAAACTATTCAGAGAACTCTTGTCTGGCACCTTCCCCGGTGGAGTTGTGCATGGGGTCTGTTTGGAACATTTTTTCACCGGCCGAGTCCAAAATTCAGCGATTCCCCATCTCAGCCCAGAAAGCAGGTAGAACAACTTTTGTGGTGTCCTTTTGATGCCTACCGGAGCAATGTAAAAACTACCAACAGAACTCGTCCCTGGCACCTTCGCTAGTGGAGTTGTGCATGGGGTGTATTTATTAAAATTTTGTCACCAGCCGACTCCAAAATTCAGCTGTTCCCCATCTCAGCCCAGAAAGCAGGTAGAACAACTTTTGTGGTGCCTTTCAGCTGCCTACCAAGGTAGTGTAAAAACTATCAGGAGAACTCCTGTCTGGCACCTTCCCCGGTGGAGTTGTGCATGGGGTGTGTTTGGAACATTTCGTCACCAGCCGACTCCAAAATTCAGCGGTTCCTCATCTCAGCCCAGAAAGCAGGTGGAACAACTTTTGTGGTGCCTTTCAGCTGCCTACCAAGGTAGTGTAAAAACTATTCAGAGAACTCCTGTCTGGCACCTTCCCCGGTGGAGTTGTGCATGGGGTGTCTTTGGAACATTTTGTCACCGGCCGACTCCAAAATTCAGCGGTTCCCCATCTCAGCCCAGAAAGCAGGAAGAACAACTTTTGTGGTGTCCTTTTGATGCCTACCGGAGCAATGTAAAAACTACCAACAGAATTCGTTCCTGGCACCTTCGCTAGTGGAGTTGTGCATGGGGTGTATTTATTAAAATTTTGTCACCAGCCGAGTCCAAAATTCAGCTGTTCCCCATCTCAGCCCAGAAAGCAGGTAGAACAACTTTTGTGGTGCCTTTCACCTGCCTACCAAGGTAGTGTAAAAACTACCAGGAGAACTCCTGTCTGGCACATTCCCCGGTGGAGTTGTGCATGGGGTGTGTTTGGAACATATTGTCACCAGCCGACTCCAAAATTCAGCGGTTCCCCATCTCAGCCCAGAAAGCAGGTAGAACAACTTTTGTGGTGTCTTTCAGATGCCTACCGGAGCAATGTAAAAACTACCAGGAGAACTCTTGTCTGGCACCTTCCCCGGTGGAGTTGTGCATGGGGTGTGTTCGGAACATTTTGTCACCAGCCGACTCCAAAATTCAGCGGTTCCCCATCTCAGCCCAGAAAGCAGGTAGAACAACTTTTGTGGTGCCTTTCAAATGCCTACCAAGGTAGTGTAAAAACTATTCAGAGAACTCCTGCCTGGCACCTTCCCCGGTGGAGTTGTGCATGGGGTGTGTTTGGAACATTTTGTCACCGGCCGACTCCAAAATTCAGCGGTTCCCCATCTCAGCCCAGAAAGCAGGTAGAACAACTTTTGTGGTGTCCTTTTGATGCCTACCAGAGCAATGTAAAAACTACCAACAGAACTCGTCCCTGGCACCTTCGCTAGTGGAGTTGTGCATGGGGTGTATTTATTAAAATTTTGTAACCAGCCGAGTCCAAAATTCAGCTGTTCCCCATCTCAGCCCAGAAAGCAGGTAGAACAACTTTTGTGGTGCCTTTCAGCTGCCTACCAAGGTAGTGTAAAAACTACCAGGAGAACTCCTGTCTGGCACCTTCCCCGGTGGAGTTGTGCATGGGGTGTGTTTGGAACATTTTGTCACCAGCCGAGTCCAAAATTCAGCGGTTCCCCATCTCAGCCCAGAAAGCAGGTAGAACAACTTTTGTGGTGTCTTTCAGATGCCTACCGGAGCAATGTAAAAACTACCAGGAGAACTCCTGTCTGGCACCTTCCCCGGTGGAGTTGTGCATGGGGTGTGTTCGGAACATTTTGTCACCAGCCGAGTCCAAAAATTCAGCGGTTCCCCATCTCAGCCCAGAAAGCAGGTAGAACAACTTTTGTGGTGCCTTTCAGCTGCCTACCAAGGTAGTGTAAAAACTATTCAGAGAACTCCTGCCTGGCACCTTCCCCGGTGGAGTTGTGCATGGGGTGTGTTTGGAACATTTTGTCACCGGCCGACTCCAAAATTCAGCGGTTCCCCATCTCAGCCCAGAAAGCAGGAAGAACAACTTTTGTAGTGTCTTTTTGATGCCTACCGGAGCAATGTAAAAACTACCAACAGAATTCGTTCCTGGCACCTTCGCTAGTGGAGTTGTGCATGGGGTGTATTTGGAACATTTTGTCACCAGCCGAGTCCAAAATTCACCTGTTCCCGATCTCAGCCCAGAAAGCAGGTAGAACAACTTTTGTGGTGCCTTTCAGCTGCCTTCCAAGGTAGTGTTAAAACTATCAAGAGAACTCTTGTCTGGCACCTTCCCCGGTGGAGTTGTGCATGGGGTGTGTTTGGAACATTTTGTCACCGGCCGACTCCAAAATTCAGCTGTTCCCCATCTCAGCCCAGAAAGCAGGTAGAACAACTTTTGTGGTGTCCTTTTGATGCCTACCGGAGCAATGTAAAAACTACCAACAGAACTCGTCCCTGGCACCTTCGCTAGTGGAGGTGTGCACGGGGTGTATTTATTAAAATGTTGTCACCAGCCGAGTCCAAAATTCAGCTGTTCCCCATCTCAGCCCAGAAAGCAGGTAGAACAACTTTTGTGGTGCCTTTCAGCTGCCTACCAAGGTAGTGTAAAAACTACCAGGAGAACTCCTGCCTGGCACCTTCCCCGGTGGAGTTGTGCAGGGGGTGTGTTTGGAACATTTCGTCACCAGCCGACTCCAAAATTCAGCGGTTCCCCATCTCAGCCCAGAAAGCAGGTAGAACAACTTTTGTGGTGTCTTTCAGATGCCTACCGGAGCAATGTAAAAACTACCAGGAGAACTCCTGTCTGGCACCTTCCCCGGTGGAGTTGTGCATGGGGTGTGTTTGGAACATTTTGTCACCGGCCGACTCCAAAATTCAGCTGTTCCCCATCTCAGCCCAGAAAGCAGGTAGAACAACTTTTGTGGTGCCTTTCAGCTGCCTACCAAGGTAGTGTAAAAACTATTAAGAGAACTCCTGTCTGGCACCTTCCCCGGTGGAGTTGTGCAGGGGGTGTGTTTGGAACATTTTGTCACCGGCCGACTCCAAAATTCAGCGGTTCCCCATCTCAGCCCAGAAAGCAGGTAGAACAACTTTTGTGGTGTCTTTCAGATGCCTACCAGAGCAATGTAAAAACTACAAGGAGAACTCCTGTCTGGCACCTTCGCTAGTGGAGTTGTGCTTGGGGTGTGTTTGGAACATTTTGTCACCAGCCGACTCCAAAATTCAGCTGTTCCCCATCTCAGCCCAGAAAGCAGGTGGAACAACTTTTGTGGTGCCTTTCAGCTGCCTAGCAAGGTAGTGTAAAAACTACCAAGAGAACTCCTGCCTGGCACCTTCCCCGGTGGAGTTGTGCATGGGGTGTGTTTGGAACATTTTGTCACCGGCCGACTCCAAAATTCAGCGGTTCCCCATCTCAGCCCAGAAAGCAGGTAGAACAACTTTTGTGGTGTCCTTTTGATGCCTACCGGAGCAATGTAAAAACTACCAACAGAACTCGTCCCTGGCACCTTCGCTAGTGGAGTTGTGCATGGGGTGTATTTATTAAAATTTTGTAACCAGCCGAGTCCAAAATTCAGCTGTTCCGCATCTCAGCCCAGAAAGCAGGTAGAACAACTTTTGTGGTGCCTTTCAGCTGCCTACCAAGGTAGTGTAAAAACTACCATGAGAACTCCTGTCTGGCACCTTCCCCGGTGGAGTTGTGCATGGGGTGTGTTTGGAACATTTTGTCACCAGCCGACTCCAAAATTCAGCGGTTCCCCATCTCAGCCCAGAAAGCAGGTAGAACAACTTTTGTGGTGTCTTTCAGATGCCTACCGGAGCAATGTAAAAACTACCAGGAGAACTCCTGTCTGGCACCTTCCCCGGTGGAGTTGTGCATGGGGTGTGTTCGGAACATTTTGTCACCAGCCGACTCCAAAAATTCAGCGGTTCCCCATCTCAGCCCAGAAAGCAGGTAGAACAACTTTTGTGGTGCCTTTCAAATGCCTACCAAGGTAGTGTAAAAACTATTCAGAGAACTCCTGCCAGGCACCTTCCCCGGTGGAGTTGTGCATGGGGTGTCTTTGGAACATTTTGTCACCGGCCGACTCCAAAATTCAGCGGTTCCCCATCTCAGCCCAGAAAGCAGGTAGAACAACTTTTGTGGGGTCCTTTTGATGCCTACCGGAGCAATGTAAAAACTACCAACAGAACTCGTCCCTGGCACCTTCGCTAGGGGAGTTGTGCATGGGATGTATTTATTAAAATGTTGTCACCAGCCGAGTCCAAAATTCAGCTGTTCCCCATCTCAGCCCAGAAAGCAGGTAGAACAACTTTTGTGGTGCCTTTCAGCTGCCTACCAAGGTAGTGTAAAAACTACCAGGAGAACTCCTGCCTGGCACCTTCCCCGGTGGAGTTGTGCAGGGGGTGTGTTTGGAACATTTTGTCACCAGCCGACTCCAAAATTCAGCGGTTCCCCATCTCAGCCCAGAAAGCAGGTAGAACAACTTTTGTGGTGTCTTTCAGATGCCTACCGGAGCAATGTAAAAACTACCAACAGAACTCCTGTCTGGCACCTTCCCCGGTGGAGTTGTGCATGGGGTGTGTTTGGAACATTTTGTCACCAGCCGACTCCAAAAATTCAGCGGTTCCCCATCTCAGCCCAGAAAGCAGGTAGAACAACTTTTGTGGTGCCTTTCAGCTGCCTACCAAGGTAGTGTAAAAACTATCAAGAGAACTCCTGTCTGGCACCTTCCCCGGTGGAGTTGTGCATGGGGTGTGTTTGGAACATTTTGTCACCAGCCGAGTCCAAAATTCAGCGGTTCCCCATCTCAGCCCAGAAAGCAGGTAGAACAACTTTTTTGGTGCCTTTCAGCTGCCTACCAAGGTAGTGTAAAAACTACCAGGAGAACTCCTGTCTGGCACCTTCCCCGGTGGAGTTGTGCATGGGGTGTGTTTGGAACATTTTGTCACCGGCCGAGTACAAAATTCAGCAGTTCCCCATCTCAGCCCAGAAAGCAGGTAGAACAACTTTTGTAGTGTCTTTTTGATGCCTACCGGAGCAATGTAAAAACTACCAACAGAATTCGTTCCTGGCACCTTCGCTAGTGGAGTTGTGCATGGGGTGTATTTATTAAAATTTTGTCACCAGTCGAGTCCAAAATTCAGCTGTTCCCCATCTCAGCCCAGAAAGCAGGTAGAACAACTTTTGTGGTGCCTTTCAAATGCCTACCAAGGTAGTGTAAAAACTACCAAGAGAACTCCTGCCTGGCACCTTCCCCGGTGGAGTTGTGCATGGGGTGTGTTTGGAACATTTTGTCACCGGCCGAGTCCAAAATTCAGCGATTCCCCATCTCAGCCCAGAAAGCAGGTAGAACAACTTTTGTGGTGTCCTTTTGATGCCTACCGGAGCAATGTAAAAACTACCAACAGAACTCGTCCCTGGCACCTTCGCTAGTGGAGTTGTGCATGGGGTGTATTTATTAAAATGTTGTCACCAGCCGAGTCCAAAATTCAGCTGTTCCCCATCTCAGCCCAGAAAGCAGGTAGAACAACTTTTGTGGTGCCTTTCAGCTGCCTACCAAGGTAGTGTAAAAACTACCAGGAGAACTCCTGCCTGGCACCTTCCCCGGTGGAGTTGTGCAGGGGGTGTGTTTGGAACATTTTGTCACCGGCCGACTCCAAAATTCAGCGGTTCCCCATCTCAGCCCAGAAAGCAGGTAGAACAACTTTTGTGGTGTCTTTCAGATGCCTACCGGAGCAATGTAAAAACTACCAGGAGAACTCCTGCCTGGCACCTTCCCCGGTGGAGTTGTGCATGGGGTGTGTTTGGAACATTTTGTCACCAGCCGACTCCAAAAATTCAGCGGTTCCCCATCTCAGCCCAGAAAGCAGGTAGAACAACTTTTGTGGTGCCTTTCAGCTGCCTACCAAGGTAGTGTAAAAACTATCAAGAGAACTCCTGTCTGGCACCTTCCCCGGTGGAGTTGTGCAGGGGGTGTGTTTGGAACATTTTGTCACCAGCCGAGTCCAAAATTCAGCGGTTCCCCATCTCAGCCCAGAAAGCAGGTAGAACAACTTTTGTGGTGCCTTTCAGCTGCCTACCAAGGTAGTGTAAAAACTACCAGGAGAACTCCTGTCTGGCACCTTCCCCGGTGGAGTTGTGCATGGGGTGTCTTTGGAACATTTTGTCACCGGCCGAGTACAAAATTCAGCAGTTCCCCATCTCAGCCCAGAAAGCAGGTAGAACAACTTTTGTAGTGTCTTTTTGATGCCTACCGGAGCAATGTAAAAACTACCAACAGAATTCGTTCCTGGCACCTTCGCTAGTGGAGTTGTGCATGGGGTGTATTTATTAAAATTTTGTCACCAGTCGAGTCCAAAATTCAGCTGTTCCCCATCTCAGCCCAGAAAGCAGGTAGAACAACTTTTGTGGTGCCTTTCAAATGCCTACCAAGGTAGTGTAAAAACTACCAAGAGAACTCCTGCCTGGCACCTTCCCCGGTGGAGTTGTGCATGGGGTGTCTTTGGAACATTTTGTCACCGGCCGAGTCCAAAATTCAGCGATTCCCCATCTCAGCCCAGAAAGCAGGTAGAACAACTTTTGTGGTGTCCTTTTGATGCCTACCGGAGCAGTGTAAAAACTACCAACAGAACTCGTCCCTGGCACCTTCGCTAGTGGAGTTGTGCATGGGGTGTATTTATTAAAATGTTGTCACCAGCCGAGTCCAAAATTCAGCTGTTCCCCATCTCAGCCCAGAAAGCAGGTAGAACAACTTTTGTGGTGCCTTTCAGCTGCCTACCAAGGTAGTGTAAAAACTACCAGGAGAACTCCTGCCTGGCACCTTCCCCGGTGGAGTTGTGCAGGGGGTGTGTTTGGAACATTTTGTCACCGGCCGACTCCAAAATTCAGCGGTTCCCCATCTCAGCCCAGAAAGCAGGTAGAACAACTTTTGTGGTGTCTTTCAGATGCCTACCGGAGCAATGTAAAAACTACCAGGAGAACTCCTGCCTGGCACCTTCCCCGGTGGAGTTGTGCATGGGGTGTGTTTGGAACATTTTGTCACCAGCCGACTCCAAAAATTCAGCGGTTCCCCATCTCAGCCCAGAAAGCAGGTAGAACAACTTTTGTGGTGCCTTTCAGCTGCCTACCAAGGTAGTGTAAAAACTATCAAGAGAACTCCTGTCTGGCACCTTCCCCGGTGGAGTTGTGCAGGGGGTGTGTTTGGAACATTTTGTCACCAGCCGAGTCCAAAATTCAGCGGTTCCCCATCTCAGCCCAGAAAGCAGGTAGAACAACTTTTGTGGTGCCTTTCAGCTGCCTACCAAGGTAGTGTAAAAACTACCAGGAGAACTCCTGTCTGGCACCTTCCCCGGTGGAGTTGTGCATGGGGTGTCTTTGGAACATTTTGTCACCGGCCGAGTACAAAATTCAGCAGTTCCCCATCTCAGCCCAGAAAGCAGGTAGAACAACTTTTGTAGTGTCTTTTTGATGCCTACCGGAGCAATGTAAAAACTACCAACAGAATTCGTTCCTGGCACCTTCGCTAGTGGAGTTGTGCATGGGGTGTATTTATTAAAATTTTGTCACCAGTCGAGTCCAAAATTCAGCTGTTCCCCATCTCAGCCCAGAAAGCAGGTAGAACAACTTTTGTGGTGCCTTTCAGCTACCTACCAAGGTAGTGTAAAAACTACCAGGAGAACTCCTGTCTGGCACCTTCGCTAGTGGAGTTGTGCATGGGGTGTGTTTGGAACATTTTGTCACCGGCCGAGTCCAAAATTCAGCGATTCCCCATCTCAGCCCAGAAAGCAGGTAGAACAACTTTTGTGGTGTCCTTTTGATGCCTACCGGAGCAATGTAAAAACTACCAACAGAACTCGTCCCTGGCACCTTCGCTAGTGGAGTTGTGCATGGGGTGTATTTATTAAAATGTTGTCACCAGCCGAGTCCAAAATTCAGCTGTTCCCCATCTCAGCCCAGAAAGCAGGTAGAACAACTTTTGTGGTGCCTTTCAGCTGCCTACCAAGGTAGTGTAAAAACTACCAGGAGAACTCCTGCCTGGCACCTTCCCCGGTGGAGTTGTGCAGGGGGTGTGTTTGGAACATTTTGTCACCGGCCGACTCCAAAATTCAGCGGTTCCCCATCTCAGCCCAGAAAGCAGGTAGAACAACTTTTGTGGTGTCTTTCAGATGCCTACCGGAGCAATGTAAAAACTACCAGGAGAACTCCTGCCTGGCACCTTCCCCGGTGGAGTTGTGCATGGGGTGTGTTTGGAACATTTTGTCACCAGCCGACTCCAAAAATTCAGCGGTTCCCCATCTCAGCCCAGAAAGCAGGTAGAACAACTTTTGTGGTGCCTTTCAGCTGCCTACCAAGGTAGTGTAAAAACTATCAAGAGAACTCCTGTCTGGCACCTTCCCCGGTGGAGTTGTGCAGGGGGTGTGTTTGGAACATTTTGTCACCAGCCGAGTCCAAAATTCAGCGGTTCCCCATCTCAGCCCAGAAAGCAGGTAGAACAACTTTTGTGGTGTCTTTCAGATGCCTACCAAGGTAGTGTAAAAACTACCAAGAGAACTCCTGCCTGGCACCTTCCCCGGTGGAGTTGTGCATGGGGTGTGTTTGGAACATTTTGTCACCGGCCGAGTACAAAATTCAGCAGTTCCCCATCTCAGCCCAGAAAGCAGGTAGAACAACTTTTGTAGTGTCTTTTTGATGCCTACCGGAGCAATGTAAAAACTACCAACAGAATTCGTTCCTGGCACCTTCGCTAGTGGAGTTGTGCATGGGGTGTATTTATTAAAATTTTGTCACCAGTCGAGTCCAAAATTCAGCTGTTCCCCATCTCAGCCCAGAAAGCAGGTAGAACAACTTTTGTGGTGCCTTTCAAATGCCTACCAAGGTAGTGTAAAAACTACCAAGAGAACTCCTGCCTGGCACCTTCCCCGGTGGAGTTGTGCATGGGGTGTCTTTGGAACATTTTGTCACCGGCCGAGTCCAAAATTCAGCGATTCCCCATCTCAGCCCAGAAAGCAGGTAGAACAACTTTTGTGGTGTCCTTTTGATGCCTACCGGAGCAATGTAAAAACTACCAACAGAACTCGTCCCTGGCACCTTCGCTAGTAGAGTTGTGCATGGGGTGTATTTATTAAAATGTTGTCACCAGCCGAGTCCAAAATTCAGCTGTTCCCCATCTCAGCCCAGAAAGCAGGTAGAACAACTTTTGTGGTGCCTTTCAGCTGCCTACCAAGGTAGTGTAAAAACTACCAGGAGAACTCCTGCCTGGCACCTTCCCCGGTGGAGTTGTGCAGGGGGTGTGTTTGGAACATTTTGTCACCAGCCGACTCCAAAATTCAGCGGTTCCCCATCTCAGCCCAGAAAGCAGGTAGAACAACTTTTGTGGTGCCTTTCAAATGCCTACCAAGGTAGTGTAAAAACTACTAAGAGAACTCCTGCCTGGCACCTTCCCCGGTGGAGTTGTGCATGGGGTGTGTTTGGAACATTTTGTCACCGGCCGACTCCAAAATTCAGCGGTTCCCCATCTCAGCCCAGAAAGCAGGTAGAACAACTTTTGTGGTGTCCTTTTGATGCCTACCGGAGCAATGTAAAAACTACCAACAGAACTCGTCCCTGGCACCTTCGCTAGTGGAGTTGTGCATGGGGTGTATTTATTAAAATGTTGTCACCGGCCGAGTCCAAAATTCAGCTGTTCCCCATCTCAGCCCAGAAAGCAGGTAGAACAACTTTTGTGGTGCCTTTCAGCTGCCTACCAAGGTAGTGTAAAAACTACCAGGAGAACTCCTGCCTGGCACCTTCCCCGGTGGAGTTGTGCAGGGGGTGTGTTTGGAACATTTTGTCACCGGCCGACTCCAAAATTCAGCGGTTCCCCATCTCAGCCCAGAAAGCAGGTAGAACAACTTTTGTGGTGTCTTTCAGATGCCTACCGGAGCAATGTAAAAACTACCAGGAGAACTCCTGCCTGGCACCTTCCCCGGTGGAGTTGTGCATGGGGTGTGTTTGGAACATTTTGTCACCAGCCGACTCCAAAAATTCAGCGGTTCCCCATCTCAGCCCAGAAAGCAGGTAGAACAACTTTTGTGGTGCCTTTCAGCTGCCTACCAAGGTAGTGTAAAAACTACCAGGAGAACTCCTGCCTGGCACCTTCCCCGGTGGAGTTGTGCAGGGGGTGTGTTTGGAACATTTTGTCACCAGCCGAGTCCAAAATTCAGCGGTTCCCCATCTCAGCCCAGAAAGCAGGTAGAACAACTTTTGTGGTGCCTTTCAGGTGCCTACCAAGGTAGTGTAAAAAATACCAGGAGAACTCCTGTCTGGCACCTTCCCCGGTGGAGTTGTGCATGGGGTGTGTTTGGAACATTTTGTCACCGGCCGAGTACAAAATTCAGCAGTTCCCCATCTCAGCCCAGAAAGCAGGTAGAACAACTTTTGTAGTGTCTTTTTGATGCCTACCGGAGCAATGTAAAAACTACCAACAGAATTCGTTCCTGGCACCTTCGCTAGTGGAGTTGTGCATGGGGTGTATTTATTAAAATTTTGTCACCAGTCGAGTCCAAAATTCAGCTGTTCCCCATCTCAGCCCAGAAAGCAGGTAGAACAACTTTTGTGGTGCCTTTCAAATGCCTACCAAGGTAGTGTAAAAACTACCAAGAGAACTCCTGCCTGGCACCTTCCCCGGTGGAGTTGTGCATGGGGTGTGTTTGGAACATTTTGTCACCGGCCGAGTCCAAAATTCAGCGATTCCCCATCTCAGCCCAGAAAGCAGGTAGAACAACTTTTGTGGTGTCCTTTTGATGCCTACCGGAGCAATGTAAAAACTACCAACAGAACTCGTCCCTGGCACCTTCGCTAGTGGAGTTGTGCATGGGGTGTATTTATTAAAATGTTGTCACCAGCCGAGTCCAAAATTCAGCTGTTCCCCATCTCAGCCCAGAAAGCAGGTAGAACAACTTTTGTGGTGCCTTTCAGCTGCCTACCAAGGTAGTGTAAAAACTACCAGGAGAACTCCTGCCTGGCACCTTCCCCGGTGGAGTTGTGCATGGGGTGTGTTTGGAACATTTTGTCACCAGCCGAGTCCAAAATTCAGCGGTTCCCCATCTCAGCCCAGAAAGCAGGTAGAACAACTTTTGTGGTGCCTTTCAAATGCCTACCAAGGTAGTGTAAAAACTACCAAGAGAACTCCTGCCTGGCACCTTCCCCGGTGGAGTTGTGCATGGGGTGTGTTTGGAACATTTTTTCACCAGCCGAGTCCAAATTTCAGCGATTCCCCATCTCAGCCCAGAAAGCAGGTAGAACAACTTTTGTGGTGTCCTTTTGATGCCTACCGGAGCAATGTAAAAACTACCAACAGAGCTCGTCCCTGGCACCTTCGCTAGTGGAGTTGTGCATGGGGTGTGTTTGGAACATTTTGTCACCGGCCGAGTACAAAATTCAGCAGTTCCCCATCTCAGCCCAGAAAGCAGGTAGAACAACTTTTGTAGTGTCTTTTTGATGCCTACCGGAGCAATGTAAAAACTACCAACAGAATTCGTTCCTGGCACCTTCGCTAGTGGAGTTGTGCATGGGGTGTATTTATTAAAATTTTGTCACCAGTCGAGTCCAAAATTCAGCTGTTCCCCATCTCAGCCCAGAAAGCAGGTAGAACAACTTTTGTGGTGCCTTTCAAATGCCTACCAAGGTAGTGTAAAAACTACCAAGAGAACTCCTGCCTGGCACCTTCCCCGGTGGAGTTGTGCATGGGGTGTGTTTGGAACATTTTGTCACCGGCCGAGTCCAAAATTCAGCGATTCCCCATCTCAGCCCAGAAAGCAGGTAGAACAACTTTTGTGGTGTCCTTTTGATGCCTACCGGAGCAATGTAAAAACTACCAACAGAACTCGTCCCTGGCACCTTCGCTAGTGGAGTTGTGCATGGGGTGTATTTATTAAAATGTTGTCACCAGCCGAGTCCAAAATTCAGCTGTTCCCCATCTCAGCCCAGAAAGCAGGTAGAACAACTTTTGTGGTGCCTTTCAGCTGCCTACCAAGGTAGTGTAAAAACTACCAGGAGAACTCCTGCCTGGCACCTTCCCCGGTGGAGTTGTGCATGGGGTGTGTTTGGAACATTTTGTCACCAGCCGAGTCCAAAATTCAGCGGTTCCCCATCTCAGCCCAGAAAGCAGGTAGAACAACTTTTGTGGTGCCTTTCAAATGCCTACCAAGGTAGTGTAAAAACTACCAAGAGAACTCCTGCCTGGCACCTTCCCCGGTGGAGTTGTGCATGGGGTGTGTTTGGAACATTTTTTCACCAGCCGAGTCCAAATTTCAGCGATTCCCCATCTCAGCCCAGAAAGCAGGTAGAACAACTTTTGTGGTGTCCTTTTGATGCCTACCGGAGCAATGTAAAAACTACCAACAGAGCTCGTCCCTGGCACCTTCGCTAGTGGAGTTGTGCATGGGGTGTGTTTGGAACATTTTGTCACCGCCCGACTCCAAAATTCAGCGGTTCCCCATCTCAGCCCAGAAAGCAGGTAGAACAACTTTTGTGGTGTCTTTCAGATGCCTACCGGAGCAATGTAAAAACTACCAGGAGAACTCCTGCCTGGCACCTTCCCTAGTGGAGTTGTGCATGGGGTGTGTTTGGAACATTTTGTCACCAGCCGACTCCAAAATTCAGCGGTTCCCCATCTCAGCCCAGAAAGCAGGTAGAACAACTTTTGTGGTGCCTTTCAAATGCCTACCAAGGTAGTGTAAAAACTACCAAGAGAACTCCTGGCTGGCACCTTCCCCGGTGGAGTTGTGCATGGGGTGTGTTTGGAACATTTTGTCACCGGCCGAGTCCAAAATTCAGCGATTCCCCATCTCAGGCCAGAAAGCAGGTAGAACAACTTTTGTGGTGTCCTTTTGATGCCTACCGGAGCAATGTAAAAACT